>NC_056743.1:1747049376-1747214376 GCF_019279795.1 Protopterus annectens | reverse complement strand
CACACAGAGTTGCATACTAATGCATATTATTATTGTTAATCTTTGAGAATGTATAGGTTGTAAGAACTTCTGTTGCTACATATACATGCTAGTACTAGGGAGATGCCTTATTTATTAATTGTACCCTTTTAAGAAAATGGGAGTGAAATTGCTGGTGTGCATTAGGTTTGGTTGTTTAAAATTAACTTGGTAATATAAGCATAGCTGTGTTGTGTCAGTGATAGGTCTGATGAAGTGATGTGCTTACATCACAAAAGCGCTTACCAATAAATTTGTTCCAGTTTTTACTTTTATAGATATTGAGTTTTATTTTCTAAGCCATTGAGAGATCCTGTGGATGTTTTTGTGGGAATTGTGTTCATATACTTTGTCTAAGGATCTCGTTTTGCTGACCACTATCTGTTTTGTGTTTGAATTATAAGTCTTGTGTTACACAATCTATCTAACAATGTGCAGTACATCCTCATCTCCTCTTCTCTTTTTCCCATCTTTCCTAAATATACTTTTCCAACTAGTCTTCTGTTTTTCTCTGTATGTGACTGAACCACTGTAGTCTGTTCTCCTTTGCCCTCTTTGTAGCTGGAATACTTTGGCTTCAGCTCTAATGTCCTCATGTCTTCATTTGTCCTACAGTGAGCATCCTACTACCCTTCTTAAGCATTTCCTCACTATCACTTCAAGCTTCCTCAGTTACTCTGCCTTTACTACCCAGGTTTCTGTACCACACAGTAGTGCTAGTTGCACTACTGCTTTGTGGACTGTACTTTTTGAATTCTTTGGCGTTTTTCTGTCACACACTACCTCAGGCACTCTGTCCCACTTGGCTGCAGCACCTCTGATTCTAACTTTGACCTTCTCATTCAGAGTTTCCTTCTTCTCAACATTTCCTAGACACCTGAACCTGTTGCACTATTTTCTCTTCCATTTCAATTTTTAGCGTCTTCTGATTTCCTCACTTTCTTGTCATGACCACTGTCTTTTCAGAGCTCAGTTTCATCCCTTGTGTCTTCAGTTTTGTATTCCAAGCCCCTATCATTTACTAAAATTCCTATTCAGAGTCTGTTTGTAATTCCACATTATCTGTATATGGCAGCATTGTTGATCTGTCCTCTCCCACCTATTTGCCGATGTAGTCCATCACTGGTATGAACAACAGTGGGCTAAGAGCTGAACCCTGATGTACAGTAACTTCCACTGGGGACCATTCTGTGAGTCCAAACACTGTACTTATGTTAGTGAGTCCTTGTATTCCTTTTTAGCTTGTTTCATCTTTACTATATCTTGCTTCTTTCTGCAGTCTTTCTTTTTATAACTTCCAAGATGTTTACATTTCACCACCAGCTTTCCTTATGTACATTATTTCCATATCTGCTGACCTCAGATCAGTTCTATCATCTTCAAATGTTGTTGTAAGATGCTGACATTCTTCTGCTTCACTTATTTTCTTTACTTCCTGAGGTGCTAGACCCATGAGTATTTCATTTAATGTCTGTATTTTTGCTGCATTCAACTTCCAGGTCTTCTGCTTAATCTTTGTTGATCATAGATACTTTTTCTGACTGCAGCTTGCAGATGGCCACCAGTGGTTTATGCTGTAGGGGTCAATCATTTAACTAGGAATGATTTTGCAATCTTTGATTTATTTCCTATCCTTACTAAGATAAACTCTGACTTGTGTGCTGACAACTCTTACATGTGCTCCTGTAATTGACTCTCTTGGTGAACCATTTGCTGGTCAGTATTAAGCTATTGGTCAGACAGAAGTCCAGAGTGGCTTCCCCATCATTATGTGTGATGCCTATGTGGACCCAGACAATCCTCATATCAGGTTCTGTCTGTCTTAGTATGAGCGTTCAAGTCATTCATTATCAAGGCCAACTCATTCTGTCCTGCTTTATCAAGTAGGTCTTGCTACTCCTGTCTGAATGACCTCTTTTCCTTGTTATTGCACCCCTACTGTACAGCACAGACTGAGGTCATGCAGAGTGCTCCATCTTAAAATCTAATTTTCATGATTCTGTCATTGGTTCTGATGCTACCCCTCACTGTCATCAGAAGACTCTCTCTCACCACAATTCCGGCATCATTTTTTAGTCTGTCACCCCACTAAGTAGTAGACTCTGGATCTGGGGCCAAGAAAACATCACTGTACTGTTCTTCCACCTCAAATCCTGGAAACTTTGGTGTCATAAGACTCATTTCTTCTGCACTCGCCTTGATAATAGCCGCATTCAGTTATTTCAACAAAATTAAAACAATTGTGCATTTTACTTATGTACAAACTCATTGGCAAGCTATTATATTTCACAAAGCTACTATAGCCACCCCCCCCCCCACACACACACACACACTACTTTTTTTCACACCTTTCTGACTACTTGATACCATGGAGACAGTAACCTATCAAATTTACATATGCATATATACTTGTGTAACATTTTATACAGGAAACAAAATACGTTTGGCAAAAAGTTTAATTTTTAAAGCAGTTCCAGCACAGATGATTTATAGCACAGACAACTTTTTCACAGATTGTAGCAATAACATATTCAGAGACAGATACTTACTACATGGCCAGCAGGCTATATTATCTTTCTTTCACCTCATATTGCACCTTCTTAGGGTCCAGTTTAACCTTAACAGATGTTGCCATTTTAATTTAAATGTAATTTACACTTTCAGATGTTATATATAATAAGTCTGCTTATAATAGGTTCATAGGTTCATTGATGTGCTAACTGCTTTGAAGGGCCATTTTAAGCCTAGACAATAACCTGGGGTCAGAATTAAACCCTGTACCTTGTGTCTGTGAGGTGAATACTTTAACCATTATACCAAATTCTTCCTTTATTATTATATTTTTGAAATAATATTTTATATTTAACCTTCCTTTGAACATATGCTGGCACAATACTTTTAATCTCCAAAGTGATTTCTATCTTATTTTGGAATATTGTGTTCTTCCAAGAAGTGCTGAATTATTGACAGTTTTATAACCCCCTCCTTTCCCACTGTCACCTCATTTACTATAGTTCTGCCCTCATTACAATAGTCTGGGAATTTCTGCATTTTTTAAGGAACCATTTATCCTCCCAGAGTGCTGCATCATCTCCCAAGAGACGTGTTTCTCTTGAAAATTTCCTCTGAAATTAACCTATTTTTACAAGACATCTTTTGGATATTCCCAAACCACGGGCTCATTTCCTTTGGGTAGCCTGGATTCTCTGAAGTGTTTCTAGTACCACCTGAGACAGTAACCATTTGAAATGCTGAGATTTGTTAGTACAAGTCCCAGAATACTGAGACTGAATGATTGAAAATACTGACTTAAACATAATAAGTCTGTTATTGCTGTTCCATAGAATATTCACTTTTCTCCAAGGTATGGAAACTCGGAGCTTATGTATGTATGTTTGGTGGTATGAAGGGCTTGCCACTCCTCAAATCAAAGAATGCAGGGGCTTTGACTTTAAAGGGGAGAAGTGATATTTGACATTCTCTGTTCTCCTGTATTTTTGATATTATTTTTTTTGGCATTTGGAAGCCGAGTATTTCAAGTCTCAGCATTTCAATAAGAAGCTCTTCAGATACCTGACCATTATTACACATTACAGTCCTGTTCTTTTTCTGTGTTTCTCCCTCTCTGCCTTGCAGTCAAATGTAATATAACATATTATAGAATATAGAATATTCATTTTTCTCCAAGGTATGGAAACTCAGAGCCACTCCTCAAATCAAAGAATGCAGGCGCTTTGACTTTAAAGGGGAAAAGTGATATTTGATATTCTCTGTTTTCCTGCATTTTTGATATTTTTTTGGCATTTGGAAGCCCAGTATTTCAAGTCTCAGCATGATAGGATAGTGGGAAAGGAGGGAGTTATAAAATTGTTGGTCCCTTCCTCTTTAGTATATTTGTCAACAACTTTCATCAAACCCTTACTCATAGCTGCGTCATCCAATATGCTGACGATTCAGCTATCATCTCCTCAAAATCTCTCACCAAATTACAGCAACTTACCCAAAAAAGCATTTACATCTACTGAGAAATGGATGTCCCAGAATCACCTCACCCTTAACCCCAACAAAACACAACTTTTATTATTTGCTCCCACAAAAACTACCACCATTGATAAATCTCTTTTTACAATTACTTTGTGTAACAATACCATCCTAGAAGTCATCCCTAGTACCAAACTGCTAGGTGTCATCATTGATGACAAACTAACCTTTGACCTTCATATCTACAGCAATATAAAAAAAAACATCAAAAGCTAGGTGCCCTATATTGACATAACTATTTCCTCAGTCTCACTGCCATAAAGGCCCTAGCCTCATCCTTCCTACTTCCTACCCTGCTTTATGGTACTCCCATTCTTATCAACCTAAAATCTACCCTAAAAAGTAAACTTGATTTCTGTTACAATAAAATTGCCAAATTTGCTACAAACTCTAAATGCTCTACCCACCACTGCTCCTCATTGCATAAACTAAACTGGCTGGAATCCCACCATCATCTAACTTACCTTCAACTAACCACAGCCCATAGAATAATCTCTCAACCTGAACATTGCCCTTCCCTTTCATCCATACTGACCACGTACCAGCTCAATCACTACCTCAGGTCAGAAAACAAAATGTTGCTGTCTGTAGAGAAACCCAAACTATCAGCTGGCCAAATGCTGTACTCCCATGCTGTCTCAAAGTTATGGAATAATCTTCCTCCTCCTCCTCCTCTCAGATAAACCTGTAAGTCTGCTTCTTTTAAAAAATCTCTAAAATTACATTTAGTGTCTAACTGGCGATGCTCCTATACCCCATTAAAAAATCCCAACACCTAACTTCCCACTATGGAACCTCTCTGTTTCTATTCTCTCCCACTCTTTTCTCTGTACATTCTCACCCCTCCTCTCTCTAGCTTCTCACCCCTCTACAGTCTGCTCACCGGCTTCACCCTGTAACCTACACCCCTCTACTTTGAATCCTATACACTCACATGTAGATACTATTGTCTTTTTCTGCTCACATATACTGCTAAGTGACTTTCTTCTTCTACTCTGACTTTCATACTTCTGTTTCCATTTATGCTGTCACTTATAAAATGTTGTCTTTTCTAGGTATTATTGAAATGTCATATCTGCCAATTGTCCTATCCTTTCTACTCTTTGTACATTTTTATATATTAACAGTTGTTCTAACTAATTGTATATAGTACTACATCTGTTTTATTCATGTATCTACAATGTTTTATTTTGCTAATTGTATGTAATAATGTGGAGCTTTTCTCCCTGGGCCTCCAAAATGGGCTCCTCCAGGCCCAGTGGGCTTTCCCAGTCAAAAAATGCAATAAATAAATAAATAAAATATTTTGTTTACAGCATGCAGATATTTAGACTACTTCCTTGTTATAGGAAAAAGTGTGTATGAGGGTAGAAAATTTAATGTACCATTCAATCCGTTTGTCCCAGCCGCTTTGTCCTTTACTCTCATCACCATGTTGATTTACAGATGTTTAGATCTTCTCAAGTTACAACTTATTTTCTGCAATAAACTATACCAGGCCAAAGTCAGAGTGCAATATAACCACATTGTTACTTTAGGTATCAGACTATTTGGCAAAAGAGTACAGTAGACTTGGAGAAATAACTTACTCAGGTTTAAAGCCGATCATTTAATAGCTCATTTGCACATTAATAATAATCTTTCAGAACAAGCTAACCATCTAGGAAAACCTCTTACTACATAAAAGCAAAGGGATAGCCATGTGCCAGAAAAGTCTCAACAGTCCGTATCAGCTGTTTGTCAAAGCTTTCTTTTTTAACAGTTGAGATTATTTTGTTGGGTTGATTGTATGGAGTGAAAAAGTATGATTGTGAGGCAGCAGTAGGTATAGGTAGATATGAATGGTGGTTGCTGGAATGTTGTGTTGAACTGGTTTATAAAAGCAGGACAGGGTCAGGTGACGTGAGTGTGGTTCATATTGCAATTGTAAATAATGAAGAGACTGACTGGTCATTTGTGTGTTGTGTGCGAAAGGAAGTTTGCAGAGGTTTTAGTGGTGGTTGGGGAATGTGTGTAGGTCAAGAAGCAAGGTGATGCAGAACTTGGGAGGTTTAACGTGAAGGAATAGCATAGGACAGAGTTGAGATTATAATGCAGGAAGATCAGGTTAGGAGACATGATTTTCTGAAGACAAGCAGGATGATTCTTGCCATTTAGTGTGCATAGGATGAAGGTGCTGGGAGCATCTGGTAAAATGGGAGAGACTTATTGTCATCTTTTCACCTCCTAGGGGTCTTTTAGACCTCATTCAAAAAAGAATAGAAGCTGCTTTGTATTCAGGAGGAAGAAGAGGTGGGGGTTGGTGGAACCAGAAATTGGAGGGTGTGAGGTTCATAACAGAATGTGAGATGTGAGGTTCATAACATAGAATGTGAGAGGTGAGGTGCATAACTTAAAATGTGAGAGTGTGGGGGTGTTGTACTAAGACAGAGAGGGGGTAATGAGTAGATTGATGAGAGAGGGGTGATGAGTAGACTGATGAGAGACGGTGATGAGTAGACCAATGAGAGAGGGTGATGAGTAGACTGATGAGAGAGGTGATGAGTAGACTGATGAGAGAGGGTGGATGGGTGATGTTATTGCAAGAAGTGAAGCTACATATGGTGGAAGGCAAAAATGTAATGAGAAGAAGACTGGAGATGCACCAACTGTCACATGGTAGGAAATGAGGGGGAGGATTTCAGGTAATAAAACCAGTGGTAGTGAAGGTGATTCCTGTAAAAAAGAATTGAGAAGAAAACTGGCTACTGATAAAGGTGTGAGATGTAACAGGGGTTACTGTTTTAAGTAGCTTTTATGGACCAAATAGTGATAGGAGCTATGCAAAAAGTTTAAGTGCCTGCAGGAGTTATGTCTGTGTTATAACAGTGGCGGTGGTAATGGTGGGAATTTTAATGTGGTTTTGATGCCACAGTTACGTCATTTGGGAGGAAGGTGTTTCATATGGATGTAAGAAGAATTTACAGAATTGCATGATCAGTTTTTAGAGGGCATGTGGAGAATTAGGCATGAGGAAACATTTTTTACAGACATGTAAGATACAGGGTCACTTTTTTTTGTGGTAGACTCAGACTGTGTGACTGAGGGAGAAGTTAACGGGATTGGGGATTAAACATTTGCACATCTTTCTATGGACTTTGGAGTCGTTAAGAAGGAAAGGTAGAGCTGGGACCTGCGGAGCACTGAGGTATGTGGGAGGTTGAATAAATGAAAAAAATGATAAGAAGGATTATGTGGCCAATATTTGATGGGATGGCATAAAGAACACTTGAATGAAAGACATTACGAACAAAGCAGAGATGTGACAGAAGAGGTGTAAGGAAGAGAAGAGGATATTGTAGCAATGTCGTCATAGTGAGATGGGAGCAAAGAGACAGATTCTTGCGTTGAAGGAAAAACTGGCTGAGTTGGAGACAAAATGAAAGCCTTCTATATTGAAAAGGCATTAAAACAAATGATTTATGAATGTATGTATGATATTAAAAGGAAAGATATTACTAATGCCCTTTTTAAGCATACTTTAAAATGTACATGAGCCACTAGTACATTTTTTGTACTTGAAGTAGTTCTGCAAAACCCAAGAGGAGGGCCATAGGAAGCGAAAATAGAATATCGTGAATTGTGTTGGCAGCTGATATCACAGGCTAATGTGGCCCTTGGATTAAATGAAAAATTTCTTTGGCATCTGTTTTAAAATTAAGGACACCCAGACTATAAACATATTGGAAGACATATATATTTTTAACATTTTTAAAGTTTATAATACAGAATCTGATGTTGTTAATCTTCGTTCATTCCTTACTGATGGGTTATCGGTTCCATCCTCGGAACCGAACCAGCCAATATCAAGCTCACGTCAGCCAAAAATTCTCAAGCCAAGGTCCTACCCAGAATGCTATGCTCCCTGTTACCTCAGATCTTGTTTGCCGCATTGCTGTACAGCCGTGTCAAGCCATTCTCTCATCTAAGTGTCTAATTTTTTGAAAGTTTTATACATTGTTCTTGCTTTAAATATTTTTAGATAGTTTCTACTGATATTTTCCTACCCTGTCATATACTTTAGACTCTCTCCCTTTAGTCTTTTCCCTTTATTACCCTTTTTCTTACCTTTGAGGTAATTCTTCATTACCATCGTTGGTAATCCTTCCTTTTCTCTTCTTGCCCTTTTGGGTAGCTTTTCCTCTTCCTTTTGGTACTGTTCTTCTCCACATCATTATGTCAGATAAGAAAAGTAGTGTTGGTTTCAAGCAGTGTAAGGATTGCAGCCATAAGTTACTGCTTTCTGATGGCCATGACTTGTGTGTCTACTGTCTGAATGTCTCACACCGTACTGTGGATCCCCCGTGTGGGATTTGTAAACATTTTTCTACCAGGACTCTTAACAAGAGGAAGACTAAGTTAATTTTGAAAGGTCTTCTCAAGTCTCCTTTCTCTGAGGCTATTTCTGGGTTGGAGGGCTCACCCCCTCCTGTTAAACCCCATAAGAGGCATTCTTCCTCTTCATCATTGAAGTTGCTCCCCTTTTCTTCCTCTGGAGATTGAAGGAAGTTGACTCATAAGAAGGTGAAATTGATTACTGCTTTGGCACTGCCACCTGTGACCCTGTCAGCTCCAGGCTTGGCACCTCCCCAAATGATTCTGGCTCCAGCCATGTCTTCCTTATCGATACTGGCACTGGAATTACCGGTGCAGAGAACTATGGCTCCGACACTTCCATCGCAGACCTTACCGGCACCGTCCATGCAGGTACAGTCCCCTTCCGCACCGTTGGTACAATCCCCTTCGGCTCCAGATATGACTTTTCTGTACTCCACGGCGCAGACATTTTCGGCACCGACATGTTCTTCGGTGCAGTCCTTCTTGATACCATCCTTATTATCAGTGCAGATACTTTCCTCGATGGCACCATAATCATCGAGGCAGACTTTTTCCTTTACTGTGCAAACACCTTCAACTTCTATGGTGCTGACATCATCAGCGCAGACTACTTCCACACAGTTTTCTTCGGTGCAGACATCCCTGGTTCCAGGCTCTGCACCTATTGAATTAGCAAGGACCAAGTATTCTCCTTCCTTGGATCCATTTGCTGGCAGACAATGTAGTCCTTTTCCAGAAAGGCCAGAATTGCTATCAGCTATCTCCATGAGGTCAACCAAGAGTATCTCTGAGCAAGATGTGTTGCAGCTTGTTGACCAGTTGCTTGTGGCTAGAGGTCTCTCTCACCCATCAAAGTCCACGTTCCCTCCTTCAGGTGAATGTATATCTCCTCAAACTCCAATGTACATTCCTCCTTCGACTTCTAACCAAGTTTCAAATCGTATTACTCTGAGAGCAGCTTCCCTTCCTCTGACTCCAGTAGTGGATCTCACTTTGGAACTGGAGTCATCCTTGTGGCCCTCTCGGTGCACTGGGCATCGGGCTCTTCTCAGGCCAGTGGCTGTGCCATGGGGGAGGGCATCCCTGGTTCCATGCCGATTTTTTTCTATGGCACCCCTCAGGGATCTTCTGTCTCTCACAGTTCATGGTTCTCTTGAGACTCCTGGTCTGGGGGTGGGCTCGTCGGGGCGGGGTATGACCCCGGTTCCGAGGTTGTCATGGTTGTTTCCAGGTTCCCATCCCTCCTTGGCTGAACCAGCCTTCCAGCCCATGGACACGGCGCTTACCTCCGCTGGCAAATCCCACATGTCGGAGTCCTCTCCCCCCTCTGTGTTGCAAATAAACACAAACCACAACCACCAGACATCGGGCACAAGGCCCTCAGGTTTCTCCTCCTCGGGAGACCCCCTCTTTGCAGTCTTCCCCAGAACCTCCCACTGAGGAAGTAGCCCGTAAAGCATTGTGCAAGAGGAAGCACATGGACTCCACTGAAGAGTCATTGACTGAAGATATGGATTTTGATGATGGGGAAGGGTCCCCACGGTCACCCTCTGATGAGGTGTCCTTTGGTGACATCCTTGAGATTCCTTAGACAGAAGGGTGACTGGAAGTCCTCTAATCCTTCCTCTGAGGAATCTCTATTCCTGCAGGCTTTTCATGCCCGGCCCCCTACCTCCTGGGTCACCCCGCCTGCCAACGAGCTCATCCAGCTCATTGTCCAGCACACATGGAAGGATCCTGACACCCTGGAAGTGGTACCAAGGAGACCAGATAAAATATTATCACCCCCCTCCTGAGCACTCACATTGGTCACGAGGTCTTCCAGTAGATGCTATGGTGGTGGTGCCTGCAACTAAGAAGGATTTGGCAGAAGAGAGTCAAACTGTCCATCCACCCAACAAGGAGTCCTGGGCGATTGACAGACTAGGGAAACATGTGCTTGCTTCATTGATCTTCGCCATAAGGTCTTTGAACTATTTAGCACACTTTACCAGGCTTCAGAGGGATCTTATCAATCAGCTCTCTGAAACCTTGGCAGGAGCTGTTTCTGGTAAGGTCTATGACAATGTGGCTTCTCAGATAGCCACTCTAGAGTCCATTTCCAACTCTTCCATTCGTCTTATTTCTCACGCAACAAAAGGGGCAGCTAGAGTGGCAGGCATGGGTATAGTCACCAGACGATATGCCTGGATGTGCCTTTGCAACTTCATGGACTCCTTTAAGGCTTCCTTCACGAACGCCACCATCGAGGCCACTTCTCTGTTTGGCCCTAAAGTGAAAGATACACTGGCAAGGTGCGAACAAGATGACAAGACCCTGTCTGCTGTTGGTGTCAGACACTCCATTCCTCAGCGATTCTACTCCAGAAATCAGAGGAGCAGGAAGATGTGGCACAGGAAATCACAAGGCTTTTTCCGGGTCACACGTACCGAGTTCTCCCCTAGAAGCAAAGGGGGAAACTCCGATGAAAGATGCCCCTTTTGGGGCAGAGGAGGTGCACGAAACTGAGGTTCCAGAGATTCGTTCTCTGACCAACCCTATCAGCACTCCTGAAGCATTGCCCAACTGCTCACTTCTGGAAGCGGTTGGGGGTCATTTTTCCATGTACCCCGCTGCCTGGTGAAATATAACCAGTGACTCTTGGGTACAACAGATAATATCCAGAGGCTATTGCATCCCCTTCCTTCTTTGTCCAGTCTCATGCAAAGTATTACCTGATGTCCCACCCAGTGAAAGGGAAGCAGCAGCACATGAAATCCAAAAGCTGCTACAAAAAAAGAGTCATCCAGTTGGTCCCCCCAGACCAAATAGGATCCGGTTTTTACTCAAGGTTCTTTTTAGTGCCAAAAAAGACAGGGGACTGGAGACCAATTCTGGATCTCAGCACACTGAACAAATTTGTAAAAACAGAGAAATTCCGGATGGCCACAGTTCAGTATGTCTTTCCTCTCCTGAAAGAAGGTGATTGGATGTGCTCTGTAGATCTTCAGGATGCGTATTACCACATAAAAATGGACAAATGCTCAAGAAGATACCTCCACTTCTACATAGGAGCCAGTCACTACCAATTTCAAGCTCTGCCCTTCAGTCTCTCTACAGCCCCCAGAGTGTTCACCAAATGCATGGCAGTGGTTATCTCTCACTTGCAACTTCAAGGATTCCAGGCGTTTCCATATCTAGATGACCGGTTCCTCACCACCCCTACCAAGCGTCTGCTGGAAGAAGACCTGTGCTACACTCTCCTAACAGCTCAAAGCCTGGGAATCACTATACACTGGGAGAAATCCAACACGACCCCAACTCAGTCTGGAATTTATAGGGGTATGTTGGACACAAGAAATTGCACAGCATCCCTTCAGGACCACAGGCTTCAGAGAATAAGGCAAAAGGTACAACCGCTGCTCTGTCACCACAAATCCCCCGCTCAATCTATACTCCAACTCTTGGGGTCAATGGCAGTCTCGATCAACATTGTTCCTTTAGCCAGATTCCACATGAGGCTCCTTCAGTGGCTACTTCTCACTTAGTGGTACTCTCTAAAACATCCTTTGTCTTTTCAGATAAGTGTAACTCAGAGATGCAAGCAAGATTTACTCTGGTGGATATCTCAAATTCCACAACAATAGTCTCGCCCCTTCAACACCCATTAACCAATAGCCACGGTGACCACAGATGCCTCCCTGATGGGGTGGGGGGGGGCTATGTCAGGGAAACCTGGTCCAAGGCACCTGGTCGGAGACAGAGGCCCTTTTGCATATCAATATCCTGGAACTGAGGGAGGTGCTGCTAGCGTTGCAAGCATCTCATTCCATCCTTCCGTCAGGGACTATTGCGATCCAATCAGACATGTCAGTGGTCTGGTACATCAACAAACAAGGGGGAACCAGATCTTACCCATTATGCCAAGAGATCTTGAGAATATGCCAATGGGCGATAGCTTCCAACCGCTTTGTGATTGCAATGCACATTCCCGGGAGCTCCAACATGATAGCGGACAAATTGAGCAGGTGCATTCTGCAATCTCATGAGTGATCCCTCAATACTATGATAGCGGCAAAAATCTTCAGCCACTGGAGCCAGCCTTGCTGCAACCTATTTGCCTCCCCAACCAACTACAAGTGCAGCAACTATTTTGCCCTAATCCCCCCTCGGGGACAGACACCGAGAGACGCTCTAGTCCATGCTTGGCCCAAGGGTCTACTTTATGCTTATCCTCCTCTTCCCCTCATCTCCCAGTTTCTGAAGAAAGCACGACAGTTGAAGAGCAAAGTGATCCTCATTGCTCCATATTGGCCTTGACAAGTCTGGTTTCCCTTTCTCTGGCCTCACTTGCTAGATCAACCGTGATTCCTCAATCCATCCCCAACGTTGATCTCCCATCCACAGGGTCTGATTCACGCCAGTCTAACAACCCTGAAACTGACAGCTTGGTTTCTCCACTTCCAGTGATTGCCAGGCATGAAAACCTCTCATCCCCTGTGCACAATATTCTTATTATATCTCATAAATCATCCACCAGACTAATCTATCTTAACAAATGGAAAAGGTTCTCTCTATGGGCAGCGAATAAACAATTAGACCCCTTGTCAGCCTCAGTTTCGGTGGTACTGGATTACTTATCACATCTTTTTCACTCTGGTGTGTCTGTCTCTGCTATTCATGTGCATTTAGCTGCCATCTCAAATTTCCACATTGGTTTTCCAAGATTTTTCCCTTGTCACACAGACTCTGTAAAATTTTCTTGAAAGGGGTTATCCACCTAAAACCTCCCTTTAGAGAACCTGTACAATCTTGGGATTTGGCATTGATTCTGCAAGCTCTAACAGCTTCCCCCTTTGAACCTGCATCTTCATGTGATGTAAAATATCTTTCTTGGAAAACTATGTTTCTGATTGCAATCACATCGGCCAGACGCTTGTCAGAACTTCAAGCCTTATGCATCAAAACTCCCTATCTTAGCTTCCATAAGGACAGGGTATCACTGAGAACTAATGCTTCCTTTTCACCAAAAGTGGTATCAGAGTGATCTATCAACCAATCTATTGACCTTCCAATGTTCTTTCCTAACCATTCTAACAAGGGAGAGTATTGCCTGCACTCCTTGGATGTTCATAGGCAAATCCGATTTTATCTGGACAAAACAAAATCTACCCATAAATCAGACCAACTGTTTCTGGCTTTTTCTGGACCTAGATGGGGTCATCCTGTATCAAAAGTTACATTGGCTTCATGGTTGAGAAATTGTATCATCTTTATCTACAACAAAAACAATCTCTCCATGCCTCATAGAGTCAAAGCACATTCTACAAGATCTATGGCAACTTCAGCAGCTTTCCATGCTAAGGCTTCCCTCAGTGATATTTGCTCAGCTGCAACTTGCGCCAAACCTCATACCTTTATTCTTCATTACAAATTGGACTTGGCCTCCAGAGGTAGAGCTTCCTTTGGCTTCATGGTGCTCAGGAATATCCTTCCATGAGGGCCACCCAGGGATATAGGTAGCTGGGGACTCTGTCCCATCAGTAAGGAATGAATGAAGATTAACAACATCAGATAAAAAAGTTATGTCTTACCATAATGTTCCATCTGTGTTGTTGATCTTCATTCATTACTTCCCACCCTCCATCCCCCATCCGGAGTTTCCTGGTAGATTTCATGTACTCCTTTATTGTAGGTCTATTTTGACCAGAGGTAGCCTCTACTTTTACCTATCAACTTGCAAACTCAATCTGAGGTAACAGGGAGCAGAGCATTCTGGGTAGGACCTTGGCTCGAGAGTTTTTGGCTGACGCAAGCTTGATGTTGGCCGGCTCAGTTCCGAGGACGGAACCGATAACCCATCAGTAATGAATGAACGAAGATCAACAACACAGATGGAACGTTATGGTAAGACATAACCTTTTTTGTGGATCTTATTTATGTATATATATATTTATTTACATGTATATTTATGAATATATTTTTATACATATATTTTAAAAGTTCGATTGTTTTACAACATTATCACATTCCTAATTTTTACAAAATTTAATAGTAATTTAATAGGGTTAGTAACACTGAAACAATACATCGGAATAGAAGCATATATTAGGGTTGGACTTTGGATGACAGTATGGTTCAGTGATTTAATGTACCATTACATCTCTTCTTTCTTTCTTTTTTCTTCCTCTGAGCAAAGTATTACTGTTTGTTCATGTATTTATTAGAGATTTTTAAGTATTAGTATATTTATTGAAGTCTAATAATTATTTTTGATATGTTTGTGTAAATTGGGGTTAATAATAGGATAGACTATGTTTTATTAGTATTATTTTAGTGAAGTTCCCCAAGTAGAGTACCTTAACTATTTATCTTTTAATTGATTGTTTTCAGTTTAGGTGGTTTTATTATGTTAATGTACATTAAGAGGTGAGAGGTAGCTGATAGGTTGTTTCTGAAGAAGTCCAAGGACAAGGACAAAAAATGAGGTGAAGCAGTTAAGCGTTTACATTCCTATAATTCTTGTGTATTTTAACATCATGTTCATAATATTTGTGGTCAAGCGAGTTAATAAAATCTTCTTTACCATTTCCTGGGCATTTTGTGGTTCACTGCATCTCTACAGCATCCAATTGTCTTGATTTGTGTTGACGTAGTATTGCCTACACTCTTGGGCACTGGTTTCTGATTGTGGTTGTATTTGCATTTCAAATCATGAACATTTTTCTAAGGAATTTGGAGTCATTAAGAAGGAAAGGTAGCTCAGGGACCTGCAGAGCACAGAGGTATGTGGAAGGTTGCATAAATGAAAAAAAAATGATAAAAAGAAGCGGTGCTATGAAATAGTGGTAAGAAGGATTATGTGGCCATTATTTGGTGGGATGGTATAAAGGACACTTGAATGAAAGACATTACGAACAAAGCAGAGATGTGACAGAAGAGGTGTAAGGAATGTCATGGTAGTGAGATGGGAGCAAAGAGACAGATTCTTGTGTTGAAGGAAAAACTGGCTGAGTTGGAGACAAAATGAAAGCAGTGATGGGAAGGAGAAAGGTGTGAGTATAGGTAAAGCAGGTTGTAGGTTAATAGCCTTGTTGAAGGAGAAGTGAAGAGAAAGTGTGATACAGCTGGCGAGTGCTAGGGATGAGGGTGTTTTATGCTTGAAAGATCTGTGATACATTTAGGAAATATTATCAGAAGGTGTTTTGGTGTGGAGAAAGTAGGGTTTACCAAATACAGTTAGGTGGAGGTGGGAGCACTGCTAGGAAGGTGAAAGAAATGCTGGAATTGGGTAGATAATAGGAAACGGCTAGTTGTAGCAGTCCTGCATTTGATGAGTAGAAAGATCCAAAGAAACAAGAACAGCATGTAGGTAAACCAGGCAGGATACAAAATGCAAAATAGTAATAAAAAATCCAAAGCCTGGAAACGTTCAGGTAAAATGCAGCGTTTGTGCCAAACAGGAAAAAAAATCACAAAGCTTTCGGGATTACTATAGATGCATTTTGGAGGAGTATTTATGAAGATACTGTGGAACATAAAGATGCTAAATGGATAGATGAAGTAAAAAAGAATAAGAAGTTCAAAGGTACAGTATATGAAATGCGATGGAGTAACGACCAGAGAGATTGAAACAAAGTTAAGAAAAGCTTCTAATTGTAAAATCGCAGGCCCAGATGCAGTACCTAACTTCTGGTTTAAAGTTTTAACATCTTTGCACAAAGATTTAGCCATGTGTAAAAACTATTTATATGTGTACCCTGAACAGACACCAACCTAGTTAACAGGAAAAACAATGCTCCTTCTTAAGAGTGAACCTGCAAGCTACCCTAAAAATTGTAGACCTATAACTTGCCCTCTGACAACGTACAAACTATTACACTGGAACTGATACCGATAGAGTTTATAGTCATTTAGAAGAAAACTCAATAATGGCAATAGAACAAAAGGACAATAAAAGAAAGTTGTATGGAACAAAGGATCATTTGACAGCATACCTCTCAAGTGTACCTCATTATGAGGAATGTACCTCATTTGCGGATCTTAAAATGTTCATTTTCCTCGAAGTTCCACATTGAAAGGCTCTGACACACATTCAGTGTTAGGAATTTTTTTAAGTGAAATCCATGGTAAATGGAAATTAATTATATTAATTCATTAAACTATCTTCTTTACAAGTAAAACTGGCATACTTTAACCATCCTATGACCTTCCTAGTTGAAGTTGTTAGTAAGCCATTAGTATGTGTTCCACATTTTGCCCATTTGTTGCACATTATGAGGGCTAGTGTTCCTCACGTTGCAGATGGAAGGTTGAGAGCTATGTTTGTTAGTCATATTGGAGAAGTGTAAAAGAGGAAGAATGTAAGTATGACATGGATTGACTACAAAAAAGCATTTGACAGTATCCCACATTCTTAGATAAGAGTGCTTAAAAATGTACAAGGTACACCCTACACTGATAAACTACTACATTACAGTGACCACTGTTGGTGTTTTGCCTTGCCCTTAACCCATTAAACTGTCTGCTTAACAGATTAGGTTATGGCTATAATTTGGTTCCCAGAAAGCAACAAAGTATAACAACCTCATCTTCTCTTTGTCGATTTTAAAACTGTATAGCTCATCAGATGAGGAACTGAAAGTGCAATTGCAAGTAGTCAAAACTTTTTCAGATAATATAAGAATGTCATTTGTTCTTGATTAATGTGCAAAAGCACCCTTTAAAGCAAGACACCTGCAGCACCAAGAAAACATCAGTTTGGAACAAGAATGTGATATAAAAAACTTGAGCAAGAGGGAGTGAATAAATATTTGAGAATTAATGAAGGATCAACAATAAAACATGAACAAATGCAAATAAAACTTAGTAAGGAATACTTTAGAAGACTTAAATTAATCCTGAAAACAGCGTTGACATCTAGGAACAAAATTCAAGCTATAAACCAATTTGCTTTTCCTGTGCTAACTTACAGTTTTGGAGTGACTGACTGGCCCCAAAAGACGCTGGATACATTAGGGAGGAAAACAAGAAGAAAGCTTCATGCTAATCAAATAATTTATAAAAATCTGTGTATACCAAGATTATATATTCTCCGATCCGAAGGAGGTTTGGACCTCCTTGAAATTGATGACATGTATAGATTTGTGAACATGGGACTGCGTACATATCTGCTGACCTCACAAGACCCAAATACAGTGAAAGTTTTGAAACATGAGGAGAATAAATCTAAGATGACTTCCCTTCTTAGTCTAGCAGAAACATGTCGGTATCAAGCGGGAATGGAAATCAAACCAGAAGTAGATAAAAATCAGGAAGAAAATGAATGTGCCAAAAAACAAAAGAAAGAATACAAGGTGAAGGATCAGATGAGAAGGCAAGAAATGTGGAAAATGCATAAATATAGTTGCAAGTATAGAAAACTCCTGGAAGAACCTCATGTTGATCAATATCAAATGCAGGAATGGTTAAAGAGAGGTGAATTAAAACCAAAAGATGAAAGGTTAATATTGGCGGCCCTAGATAGTGGGCTGCATACACTTTTATTTACAAAGTCAATTGAACATGTGGGAGAAACGGACAAATGTAGGTTTTGTAAAACAGAATTGGAAACGGTCACACACCTTGTTGCTGGTTCTGATATACTTATGGCAGAAGGACTGTATACTGAAAGGCATAATAATGTGGCAAGACTGCTGCACTGGGCATTGTGCAAACATTATGGTATGGAAGTAGTTGAAAAACACTGGAAATGTGAGCCAGAAAGCATCAAGAAAGCATCATAGAAAATGAAGTCTACATCACATGGGATCACCCATTACCAACAGTTCAAAAGATAGATGTGAGAAAACCAGATGTAGTGGTCCATGAAAACAAGACAAAAGTAGCATTGATCATTAAAATCGCTACATCCAGTGATTACAGTGTCTTGCGCACAGAGAGAGAGAAAGTCATAAAATATCAGGATTTGCAGGCAGAAATGAGAGCAATGTAGAAGAACGATACCCAGACAGTTCCAATAGTAGTAGGAGCAATGGGCTTTATAAAAAAAGACTCTATATTCACATTTAGATATGTTACCAATACATGTAACTCTGTACAAATTGCAGGAGGAGTCATTACTGGGCACATTGCGGGTGCTGCTAAGAGCACTTGTGGCTGACATCAAAGACTGAAACAATACTAATTTCATGAACTTTAATCGTACTTTGACTTTAGGAATGGGGACCATTCCCATCATGGTATTAGAAACCCAAACGATTTGAAGAAATTAAAAAAGAGGGAAACCTGAAATTTAAAATATATATATATATATATATATATATATATATATATATATATATATATATATATATATGGGTTCCGTTTATAATTTCAAAATACTGAAATCCCGAATTTTAGTATTTCGAAATTATAACACCGAAGGCTTGAAATCCCAAAACACCAGAAGAGCAAAATTCAAAATCCCGAAGTACGGAGATTTTGAATTAGCGCTTCTGGTGTTGCGGTGTGTGAATGGTTAGGTGCTAGTTAGGGTATGTATGTATGTGTAAGTGTGTTGGTTAGGGGCTTTAGTGTATGTCAGTGTGTGTTGTGACTGTGATGTATGTGTGCAAGGGACTGTAAAGTGTGTGGGTGTGAGTTACCTTTGTGTGTCTGTGCGATCTCAAAGTTAGTATATATAAGTAGGGGGTGTGGGGGGAGCAGGGGGGCTTACTCCCCGGCTTATATGTGGTTTAGGCTTGTCTGTGTGCTTGTGGAGGCAAGTTGTGTGTATGTTTGTGTGTTCTCTATTTGTAGTGTAGGTTCAGGAGTTTGAGTTTCGCGGTTATGGGTTTTCGAGATTTGAAGGTTTCGGCTATGTAATTTCAAAATACTGAAATTCGGGATTTCAGTATTTCAAGATTTCATAGTGAACCTATAGATATATATATATATATATATATATATATATATATATAGATATATATATATATATATATATATATATATATATATATATATACACATATACATATACATACATTAAAACCTAGTGTACATTATGGATAAGGGTGTAGTCAGGCTTACAGAGTGTACTTACCAAAGTAAGTTTTTTGAGCATCTTGTTAAAAATGTGACTGTTGCAGCCTGGAACAGCAGGAACCAGCTGAAGTCTGTAGCATTTCTCTCTCTCTGTAACATGCTTAGAAATAGTAAAGCTCCTCTAAAATTAGCTCCTTTCATTCGTGTAGAAGCCGAATGTGAAAATGAGTTGTATAAGCCTTTATGTATGGGGGCAGCCTTTGGAGTGATACATGCACTTTTCATGTTAAGGGGATATGTGGTTGAGGCAACAGTGTAAATTTTGATGCAAAATAGAAATTTATGGCAGTGTCCCTTATGTCATAAGTATTGTGGCTGTAGCAGTTAATAACCCTTTGTAATTATAATTTTAAACCAGAGAAAAAATGACTTGTACATTTTCAGTAGTAAATAGCACATCCTGTTGACATTTTAATAATAGGATTTTTGTTTAAGGTGCATTGTATTAGGATGAGGATATATTTGTAATTTATCTTGTGATGAGGTGGGTACCAAGTGCATTGGAGCTAACCAGCCCACTCTGCATTTCTAGAAAAGACCAAACTAAAATGAAGAAAGCAAATTGGTTATTATAAATTTCCCTCTAGATATACATTTGTAGGTATTGTCTAGTGAAGTATAAGTCCCCAGGTGAGGCATAACTTGTACATCTGAGTGACTGAAGTACAGAAGTTGCATTTAACATGCACCTAATTTAAATAAAGCTTTCTTACTCAAGTAGCAGTAAAATGTAATTCTGTAATCCTTAGAAAAGGCTTAGAGGCACAACTTGCAAATAACAGCAGGGTCTTAAGCATTTTTAATAGTATATACAAAGTAGTAGTGCGCGTTTTGCATCCAGGAAGTAAGAGGTCATTGTCTCCCTCTACTCTTACAATGCCCCATTTGGCATGCACCTCACTAGACACCTGCAACAACTGGAGAGGCCGCAAAAATACCTCACAAAGAGGATCCTAGGCCTTAAAAACTTGTCCTATATGGACATACTCAAAAAACTCCAACTGTTCTCTATCTCATATCGCCTACTTAGAGGTGATCTCTGCTTGACTTATAAAGCCATGTCTGACCCAGCTCTGTTAGAAATGCTACATCTAAAGAAATCCCAATCCCTTTGCACCACATGCTCCAGAGACCTCAACTTCATTACCACAATCAGCAGAATGTGCTGGAGGGACAGGTTCATAACCCAGAGACTGCCCATGCTATGGAATAGACTTCCCATTCATGTCAAAAAGAGCACCTCACTGGCCCTCTTCAAGAGAAATCTTAATGAGTGGATGGGAAATAGAAAATTCACCCCAGGGATCACTCCCGTGGCTCTACTCGACAGAGGCACTGGAAACTAAGGTCGGGTGGCACAATGCCAGGGTAATCCTATGGGCTAGGCTTGTAAAGGCTCCAGGGTCATTAGCCTAGTACACACCTATGAACCTACGAACCCTTCATCACTGTGTAAAAAAAAGAGATCAAATGCCGTCATTTAAATAGTAAATTCAAGCCATAAAACTAATTACATGACACAGTTATATTAAGCACTTCAGTTTAAAGACACATAGACGGGTAAAATGTTACTGAAAATCAGTATAGCCAGAAAATGAGTGAAACATTTAACTAAGACCCATCCACACAAGATGTTATTTCAAAGTTAACTGTCTTCATATTAAAATATGTTTAATGCTTACTGCTGTATTTAAATCTGGAAAACAATCAGCTTCTAAAAGTGTGATCCATGAATATTCACATACTTCTAACTCATTATTAAGATCCCCCCCTTTTTAGTAGGAGGATAGCAGGGATTGATAGGTTTCTAACTAGTAAATTATTGAGAAAGGAAGTGAAGAATTAGAAACCTCCAGGACAGAGGAGCCAATGAGACCTCTTCACCAGAATCTGTGAATGAAGTGTTAGTATGGTGCCTAAAGGGAGGAAAACCAAAAGGATATGGCACATTTTCAGTCAATTTCTTTAACGAATGTGAATCCTGAAATGATTGCTGGGTTACTGACAGTGTGGCTTGAAAAAATATAGGTAAGTTAGTGTATAGAGTCATAGATTCATAGATATTCCAAAGCAACTGAGTATTATGACAGTTAAGACCATGCAAGTACCCTTCTTCAAGTTGAACCTCATCTCTCCAAGAGGGTTATTGCATTCAATGCCAGAATAAATCTGTGGATATATATCTAGTCATCTAGATTATATTTAATGGAAGATAATGAGCTGTAGTGCTTAACCTGTAGGGAATTTATTCAAGAGACTTGCGAAGTCCAAGGCTATAAACCTGTCCCTCCACTGTGTTTTATTTATCTGAGTTTAGGTAAAGATTTATGTCCCCGGTTCTAATATTGCTGGAGATACTGGACTTGAGGAGATTTAGATGGTCTAGGACAAACAGTTCTCTACTGGCACAGTAAGCAGGACAGAGATCTCTCCTTAACGGTCTGTAAGACAATGAATAAAGGGATAGAGCTTCCATCCTCTCTTTGTAGCTCAGGAACATTAGGCCTGTGATCTTTTTGGTTAGTAACCTATGGGATCTTTCTAACTGTATGATATGTCAAATAAGTTACAGCTAAAAGGGAACACTGTATTTGATAACTGGCCTGAGCAATGCTGAGTATAAGGGAGTTATTACCTCTTTAGACTTTGATTATATTTCTTTGGCAATTAGTTGGTAAAAAAAAAAAAAAACATTTCCTGACAACAGTTGTCACATCATCAGAGAGGGGAACCATCAACCAAAGTACCAAGGTCCCTAACTAAATTTTCTCATTGTAGTGGTGCATGTTTATATAGGGGGATTGGTAATTACATGAAAAAATGAGAAGTTAGAGGAAGATGTAGGAGAAAGAACAGAAATGTTTGAAAGACAGAAAATTTTTAAGTAGTTAGGCCAGTGGAAAAGCATCTGGAGAGGAAACAAGGAACATAAGGGAGAGAGAGAGAATGGGAACATACCTGTCAACTGTCCAGATTTGGGAGCATACATCTCAGCCATCCAGAGTTTCATACAATGTCCAGATTTTTGTCTCATATTTTCAGTCTGTTACTCACAAAATGTGTGGTGTTCTGGCAAATCACCCGAGATTGAAATCACTAAATACTGACATGCATACCTCTAAAGTGTACCTCATTATGAGGAATGTTCCTCATTCTGGAGCTTAAAAAGTCCATGTTGCTCAAAGTTCCACATTGAGAGGGTCTGTCACATATTCAGTGTTAGGAATTTTTTTAACTGATATCCATGGTAAATACTACTAAAATATATTAATTCATCATAAGAACTTTTTATAAGTATAAAGTAGCACATTTTCACCATCCTGTGATCTTTCTAGTTGAAGTTGTTAGTAAGCAGTTAGAAGGCATTCTACATTTTGACTATTTGCTCCACATTGTGAGAGGCAGTGTTCCTCATTTAAGAGAAGAAAGGTTGAGAGATATGCGGACATGGGTTTGAGTTTCAGACTTCATACCCTTCAGAGAGCGCATGCCAACACAAATGCTATTATTCTAGTAGCTCTCTAAGTTTACATTTAAGCAATATTTAAAGTGTATCCCTTTTTGGGCCTTTGCCTCCCCGTTATTTTATTCTTTGTCCAGATATTTTGTGCTAAGAGGTTGAGATGCTTGAATAGGAATATAACAGGCGGTGGAGAAAATAAGCTAGGGAAGATAAGATGTCTATACAGGAGGCATTAGACAGAATGTGGTGGAGTAGATAGACCACTGAGAGTGGGTGGGTCAGTGTGTGATATTTTACATACATATAATGCATTGGTGGAATATTACTGCCGAATGGCTTCATCGGGGAGGGTGGGAGGGGAATAGGTGGGTGTTGTTAGAGGTGTGGGTCTCCAAGGAATGGATCAGTTGGATTTGTAGTGAGACTGTTTAAAGGTGACAGCTCTATGGCAGTGAAATGGAGTAGACAAGAGATATTTATTTGCTTGGGGTGTGGATAAGCAGATAAAGGAGAAATGAGGGGGTTGTCTGTGATGGCATGCTGGGGTTAAGGCTGAGACAGCCAAAACTGCTAGATTAGTGGTCGGGTAGGTGGCTGTGAGGAAACAGTACAGGGCATGATTAGTAATGGTCAGAGGATGGGGGCTGTAGAAGGAGTTGGTCAGATAATTTAGGTGATGAAAAAGACAGTATGTTTTCACTCACATTTTCTATCAAATGATATAGGCCTTAACAGGTAGGATTGGGAACCCTAAACTGATCTAGATTTACCTTTTTCTGTAAGGAAAGGCCCTTCTTCAAATGTATTCCAGCTGTCTAAAGCTCCTTTCTCCTATAAATCAAATCTCTTCCAGTCCTTTGCAGTTTTCGAAAGGCACTGTTCTTCCTCAGCATACCCCTCAATGCCTTTGCTCAAGAATTCTGGACAAAGCCACACATAATGGGGGCAAAGACACAAAATGAGGGACAGTTTTTAAATATTACTCTAATACACTTAAAAAGTTAGCAGAACAACATGTTTTGCATAAACATACATTTTTCTGTACGTACAATCTGAAGTATGAAACTTTAATGTCCAGCATTACTGTTTGATTGTTTCCATCAGTGATTTACCAAAAAATGAAAAAATGATGAGGAACAAGCCAAAAATATGAGGCAAAAATAGGGACATTCTGCAAAACCATGAACACTTGAGATGCATGTCATACAGTGCTCGATTTGGAAATGTTTCAAACTAATGCAGTCAAATATATTAGTGATGAATGTTGTCACTAATAGCTGTAACCTCACATTCCCATCTCTATGTAATTTATACTTTTTATTGTTTTCAGGATGTTTAATTTCCTGTATAGTGTTCCATTAGAACTCCACTTAGACGTTGCATTTTTTTTGTAAACAGATTCTGTTCATTATGAACTCACTCTGCCCTGTTACTATATTAACTATAAATGGCTGCTGTACTGCTGCTTACAAAAATGTACTCTTTATACTGCAAATTCCTTGAATTTATCTGTTTCTGTGTTCATTTTTGCCTGCATAATTTTGCTGATCTACTGATACACTGCAATTTGCAAAAAAATATATATATACCTTTCTTCCTCCCCGATTGTCAGTCTTGTGTTAATATGTTGTTGTAAACTACATTTTGTTCTATACATTGGCCTAGTTTATGACAAAATTGTTGTTTACCTGATTAACAAAGATACATAAATACCTAAATAAATTGATAAACTGTAAGTGCAGTCAAAGAGCAGAGGAAATGGTAGGAGAACAGTTCGGAAATCGTAAACATGGAGTGTGGGTAGAGTGCACGTGGTACAAATGGTGTGGCCGGAGGGGTATATGAACCTGTAGGAGGGGGTAGCAGCTGTTCAGAAATGTACAGCCTAGTTTTCATGTAGGTACAGTGGAGGTATTTGGTGAGTCAAGCTGATATTTTCTAACTGTAAGGTATGAGGCCGTAATGCATAATGGAGAGGTCTATGTTTAGGTGTCCAGTCTTAACTAACTTGTTATGTGCTTGAAAAGATGTCAAGAAATTCACCTCATGTATTGAGCAAAGTAAAGCTCAACAAGTGAATCTTGAAACTCATGCAAAAGCACATAACTAGTTAACTATGATTAGAGAGACCCCATCATGATTTTTTTTCTGTGGTACATGGAACTTTAGCTGCGCCAGTGTATTAAAAGTTAGAGGAAAAATATAGAAGCAAAAAGTGTTTTATACCTTTGAAAGCCATGAAAAACTTAATGCTGCATAAGGACAGCAGAGAGAAACTAAGTGTACTTATAATGTACTAATGGCTTTAAATACTGTTCAGCACTTCACTCTGCCTTTTCTGTGTGGTAGAGTGAAGCATTTTACAGCTTTCAAAGCTGATTTGGCTTTTCAATGTTGTTCTGTAATGACTGCCATTTATACTCTAGCATGAGACTAGATCGTAACAGCACTGAATTTACATAATGAGATTTTCTTTTTTACTGATTTTGGGGCATAACCAGGGCACTCCATGTTCCACAAAACTTTTCAATGAAAGTAAAATTAAAAAAGAACAGATTGGTTTATTTTTGCTTAAACTAATAGAATTTTAGTACTTTGTCTGAGATTGTTTGTTCCATCCACCTTAAATAACTGTCCATTGTTGTCCACATCATAGGAAACAAGGTTATTTCAGAGGCTTTCTCCAGCCTTTGAGATGGAAAATATCTAATTAAAGACCTGAAGTTAGACTGAAGAAGAGAAAATGGGCCTGCAATATAATGTGACATGGAGACAAAGCATAACTGCATAGTTACATCTTCGCCAAAATTTACATTTACAAAATAAATGTACTCAAGTAATAAAAAATAAACTTAAGTAAGTTGTAGTGAACTTATGTACTCTACAGGTTATTTTCTAAAGATAAACACAATGAATTATCAGAGTGCATTTGCTTTGTAGAAACCAGTGTTCAAGGCTTCTGTTTCTATCAAGGACGCCCGTTGAATTTAAGCCAAAGAGGCCCTCTCTTTCACTGCAGCTGTATAAAGGGGTACTCTCAAGCCATTCTAAACAAAACTAAGTTTAAGCTAAATACATTTTCTTTTTTTCCATAGCGAAAACATAATCATCACATGTCTTATCTAAAAAGTGAGATATATTTTAACCATAACAGCCATTTTTGGTCACTGTTCTCTAAATTTCCATATGTGAGATTTTGAAATACAAACTTTATTTGATTTTCCACAAAGACAGGGAATATTTGGGATTGATACTTGCCCTCTGTGAAATATAATATATGATTATAACAGATGATGCATGGATATGCCACAGTTTATGGGTTACATATCTGAGAGGAACCACTGCTGAGGTGACGAATACGCAAATCCAGTAGCACTGGGAGAGTTGTCCCATGCAAAGCAGTCCCTAATTACCATAGTTTGCTTTCTGTTCATGACCAAGTGTATTTATAAAAAAAAAAAAAAGATTCAACTGAAGTGAGGTGTTGCACATGTACACAAAATATTTTTACTTTGCTCTCATTGCATTAAAATCCTTTAAGAGTCTAATGTTTGACATAGAGATCTTGGAGATATGTTTTATCACAGTTTCACAGAGATAACTGCAGAGGCTATGTTTGCTTTTTGCTTTGTTCTTTCCTTGGAAAAATAGGGAACTCCGATATTTTACCAGTATGAGTTCCAATAACTAGTAAGCAATGTTTCACGTGGTGATATCAGGTGTAGTGAGGAATGTTCTGTTGTTGAAAGTGGTCACTCTGCAAATGATCTGACAACTTTTAATACTTATTTACAGAAGTGAAAGTACCATGTATGTGTGATGGTACAATACAGAAGGCTACATTTACTTCTACAACTTGTGGCTAAACTAACTATGCAACTACTAACATAATACTAGCAGACCACGGAAACCTCAAGTGTTTCTGTATGGCTATATGTGAGCATTTTATTCCTGCACATCATGGAAGTGATATAATTTCAAAGAATTCCACTTAATACTCAAAGAACATTCTCATTTCTCCCTCATCCTTTTTACCCCACAACAGTCCTTAGTGCCAATGAACACCACTCTGATGGTCGAATGACTATCAGTCACTCATAGCTCTTATGCGTATCATACATGTAATTCGTTAAAACATAATTCATGCATCATCTGTAATACATGTACTTCATTAAAACATATTCTGTCCATCATCTGTCATACATGTACTTCATTAAAACATAACCCATGCATCATCTGTCATACACTTACTTTATTAAAACATAATCCGTGCATCATCTGTCATACATGTACGTCATTAAAACATAATCCATGCATCATCTGTCATACATGTACTTCATTAAGACATAATCGGTGCATCTTCTGTCATACATGTACTTCATTAAAACATAACCCATGCATCATCTGTCATACATGTACTTCATTAAGACATAATCAGTGCATTTTCTGTCATATATGTACTTCATTAAAATATAATCTGTGCATCATCTATCATACAAGCACTTCATTAAAACATACTCCATAAATCATCTGTCATACACATACTTCATTAAAACATGATCCGTGCATCGTCTGTCATACATGTACTTCATTAAAACATAATCCGTGCATCGTCTGTCATACACATACGTCATTAAAACATAATTTGTGCATCGCCTGTCATACATGTACTTCATTAAAACAAAATCTGTGCATCTGTCTGTCATACATGTACTTCATTAAAACATAATCCATAAATCATCTGTTATACATGTACTTCATTAAAACAAAATCCGTGCATCTGTATGTCATACATGTACTTCATTAAAACATAATCCATGTATCATCTATCATATATGTGCTTCATTAAAACCTAATCTGTGCATCGCCTATCATACATGTACTTCATTAAAACATAATCCGTGCATC
The DNA here is from genome assembly GCF_019279795.1 of Protopterus annectens. Lineage (NCBI taxonomy): Eukaryota > Metazoa > Chordata > Ceratodontiformes > Protopteridae > Protopterus > Protopterus annectens. The sequence goes on along the minus strand of NC_056743.1, from coordinate 1,747,186,505 downwards.
ATCTGTCATACATGTACTTCAATAGAACATACTCCGTGCATCATTTGTCATACATGTACTTCATTAAAATGTACTCCATGCATCATCTGTCATACATGTACTTCATTAAAACATACTCAGTGCATCATCTGCTATACATGTACTTCATTAAAACATAATCCGTGCATCATCTGTCTTACAAGTACTTGATTAAAACACAATCGGGTCTACATTAGAACACCGAACTTTCAAAATTTCGAGTGTTCTAATATCGAACCCTATGAATCGAAAATTTAAAACATTGAACATACAGAACAGTGAATTTTTTCCTAGGGAAAAAATTTGCTGTTCCAAAACACATACACACAACACAGGCACACCAAACAAACAGCAATCCACACACATACACCTAAACTCTTACACTTAACCCTACACTAAACTATACATTCACCACTAACTATCCACTTACCTTAACCCAACCCTAACCCTAAGGTCCTTCACTATCACAGTCACTTCACCCATGCCCTAACCCTAACTCACCTACCCCGCTCTAACCCTCACATCCACACAATCTTACACTTACCTGAACCCGACCCGTAACTTTCCACCACACCGCTGAAAATACCGAAGCAACAGAAACGGACAACTGAATTCTTTCCCTAGGAAAAAATTAGTTTTTCTGTTTATTCAATATTTTCAGCGTTCGCTTAAAATGGGTCAATATTAGAACACTCGAAATTTTGAAAGTTCGGTGTTCTAATATAGACCCACAAAATCTGTGTATCATCTGTCGTACACGTACTTCATTAAAATATAATCCGGGCATTGTCTGTCATATGTGTACTTCATTAAAACATAATCCATGCATCATCTGTTATACGTGTACTTCATTAAAACATAATCCGTGCATCATCTGTTATACATGTACTTCATTAAAACATAATCCGTGCATCACCTGCCATACACGTACTTCATTAAAACATAATCTGTGCATTGTCTGTCATATGTGTACTTCATTAAAACATAATCCGTGCATCATCTGTTATACATGCATTCATTAAAACATAATCTGTGCATCGTCTGTTATATGTGTACTTCATTAAAGCATAATCTGTGCATCGTCTGTCATACGTGTACTTCATTAAAACATAATCCATGTTTCTGTCATACATGTACTTCATTAAAACATAATCTGTGTATTGTCTGTCATAAGTGTACTTCATTAAAACATAATCCATGTTTCTGTCATACATGTACTTCATTAAAACATAATCTGTGCATTGTCTGTCGTACATGTACTTCATTAAAACATAATCTGTGCATCGTCTGTCATACATGTACTTCATTAAAACATAATCTGTGCATTATCTGTTGTACATGTACTTCATTAAAACATAATCCATGCATTATCTGTCGTACATGTTCTTCATTAAAACATAATCCATGCATCGTCTGTCATACATGTACTTCATTAAAACATAATCCATGCATACGTTTGTCATACATGTACTTCATTAAAACATAATCTGTGCATCTGTCTGTCATACATGTACTTCATTAAAACACAATCCATGCATCCATCTGTCATACATGTACTTCATTAAAACATAATCCATGCATCCGTCTGTCATACATGTACTTCATTAAAAAATAATCCATGCATCCGTCTGTCATACATGTACTTCATTAAAACATAATGCGTGCATCCGTCTGTCATACATGTACTTCATTAAATCATAATCTGTACATCCGTCTGTCATACGTGTACTTTATTTAAACATAATCCGTGCATTGTCTGTCATACATGTACTTCATTAAAACATAATCTGTGCATCGTCTGTCATACATGTACCTCATTAAAATATAATCCATGCATCATCTGTCATACATGTACTTCATTAAAACATAATCCATGCATCGTCTGTCATACATGCACTTCATTAATACTGAAGTGTTGCAAAGCCTGTTTTCATGCTTGCAGCCCTGCACTTTGCCTTCTTCCCTGTGTGCCTTGTGCACAACTCTGGAGTCGATATAAGTCTAGTCTAGTGAACAGAATAACAGGAAAAGCCTTGAAGACAATGCCATATATACTAGGTAAGGTCTTTCCCACTTTGCCGCAGTTTATGGGTTACATATCTCAGAGGAACCACTGCTGAGGTGACTATTGCAGAAATCTAGCAGCACTGGGAGATTTTGTCCCATGCAAAACAGTCCCTAATTGACATAGCTTACTTTCTGTTCATGACTGAGTCTATATCAGTGGTGACATCACTCACCTTCAGGGAACAGATACCCTTCTTCCATATCATAGTGCTTCTTTTCACATTTATGGCTCTTTTAACTTCGACGTATGAGACAAATGAGGCCAGCATTCTATTCCCATCACTACTGGCAAAGCCTCCTCATACTGTGATAAGCTATTACTCTTTCTTGCCAGCCTTAACCCATCTGGGCCTCCATGATTTTAGAGAAATGGATTCTCCTGGATATCCAAGATGGCTGCCACCTGCATGCTTTTCACTAATTTCATTAGCACTATATCTTACCAGTTGAATGATGGCCTAGTGTTTGAAGTGTAATGATATGGGGCTGTCACACGTTTCCATTGAAGGTAGTTATTGCAGTTGGGGGTTACCTTTGGTACTTAACTGCTATATCTTAAAAATAAATATATATTACGTCCAGCAGTGTAGGTGGCAAACATCCTAAATAAGAGTACAGCATATCCCCCCCCCCCCAAAAGATGCTAAGGTTTACCCTTCAGTGAACCAACATGGTTCCACCTGCAGAATTATATATCATATCCTCCCATCCTTTTTTCCTTTTAATAGACACAATTCAGGGTCACCTACAAGAAAGGTATCCTGACCTTTGGTGGATGGATATGTGTCAAGAAATGGGGAACTGGTATAAGGAAGATGTGGGTGTGATTGCCCAAGCCAGTGAAGTTGTCCTTGTCAGCATATACAGAGAGGCATGCATGCATGGACAAAAGGGCATAGGCATTCCTTGTGGTGGCACAAGTGCTCATGCTAACACCAGGGGAACAGTTCGGCCATTCACAACAAAAAGCCTTCATGGCCAGGATGTGAAGAAGGTCCAAGCAAGCCTGGTGTCTGCCTGTATGACAGCCCCCCAGGATGGCTGTCACCCCAAATGGTCATGGGGATTTCCTACCACTGGGCAACAAATGGGTGTCCAGTAGAGGAAGACTTGATGGTCAGCTGGCAGATGGGGAAAAGTATACAATAAAAAATGGTTATGTCCAACAAAGTGACCTGTGTTGCTTCAGTGGAAAAGTCGTTGTGTAAACTGAGCCCATAACACAGACTATAAGTGTTCCTTAGATATTGAAATGGATGATATGAGTGTCCATACGAAAGAATTATAGACCTGAGTTATCACAGACAGCATACTTTTTCTTAATGCATACATTTTCCTTCCTAGACTTCCTAAAGATGATGATATATATTCTGTGGACTTTCCCAGTAAACAAAGATAAATAAATATGAAACATCTTCAGTAACGGTCTGGCACTACATAAGTAAGGTATTAACGTACACCTGAGAGCTCTAGGGTTTGCGAATAAATCTACACTGCTGGGACACTGATCACAAAATGAAATCTGACAGGTAAAGAGACATGTTTTATGGAATGAAAGACTGACAGTTAAACAGGCATGTTTTATCAACATGGGGAAAACAGCCTGTCATTTTTTTCTTATGTTTCTACCCCATGCCTCTAGTGAAAACCATCAGATGGAAAAGCAGTGAGCCAGTGTTTCAGTCATGTGTTCGAACATGCATACATGTTGACATAACACTGCTACTGCTGAATGGAGAGAAAAACATTAAAAGAAACTGGAACTTCTCTATCTGGATAATCTGCCGAACATACAACAAGTGTTCCTCCCACCTACCTACCTCCTATAACAATAATCCAAGAAAGGGTGTGAAACAGCTAGGTGAACAATTAGGGGTTATAGGATGAATGAGGGGTGGATGCAAACAATACAGACAGATGCCTTGTAAACATCAAATGAGCAGACAAAGGAGTCCTTTAAGAGATAAAAATTTAACAGAACACGAAGAAAGAAAGAAAAAAGAATAAATATCTTTTCAATGACTATAGATGCAAGGCAACTATGCAGCTGCAACTTTTGAAACGTTAAGTATAACTGGTCTGAGGACAAAGGAAATAATGTAACTGACTAATTTGGTTGTTATCCTGCACCAAACACTTCCTATGCATAACAAATTTTTGAGCCTCAGTGCAACAACTATGCCTAATATGTTCACTGAGCTAAATATTAATAAAGAATTTATTTCTGAATGTGGAAGTGATACACAGAAAATCAGTGTGGGAATGAAAATGTAGCTGTGTCATGTATGTATGACCTGAAATTTTTGTTGTGTCTTTCGGCTTTTCCCGGTTAGGGGTCGCCACAGCGGAACTCCGGTCCGCTAATGATTGGCAGTTGATTTTTACGTGCTGAGTTGCCAGCCCTAACGCACAACCTTCAACGAAGGTACGCCCATTCCCGCATGTCTCCATGCAGTAGACACTCTGGATGAGAGTCGAACTGGACAGCATCTTATTGTGAGGCGACAGCACTATGTAAGACCTGAAATAATATGCATAATTTAATCACAAAAAAAAACAGTCCCAGAAGAAACATCTGAATCCAGTCTGAATCCCTGTTTGTGTGTGTGTGTGCGTGTGTGTGTGTGTGTGTGTGTGTGTGTGTGTGTGTGTGTGTGTGTGTGTGTGTGTGTGTGTGTGTGTGTGTGTGTGTGTGTGTTTAATTCTATTAAGTTAGAAGACTATATTTTGTTTGACTTTGGGTGCTGTTCCATTTACTAATATATTTCTTGTTGAATGCATTTTTTTCAGCAAAAAACTGCAAGAACTATATGTACGTTTGGGAAAAGGTCAGTGGGGTGTAAAATCCACATACATGCATGGTTTCTTCAGAGTAATCACAATTCCAAGTCCTGAACAAGCTTACCCACCTCCATTTGCTGTTTTTTTAAAGGCAATATTTCAAACTTAGCCTGTGTGCACCCACATAAACACACACACACACACACACACACACACACACACACACACACACACGCACACGCACACGCACACACACAATGAATAGCTTCTACTTGCACATATGTAGTACTCAAGTGTTAAACTGACAAAGAAGAAGGCTGTGAATGTTTTCTACCTCTAGCAGAAGCCATATAAACTATTATCAGAAGTAAGGGTAGCTTATTAAACCTCTGTATATCAGTCTAGTCAGTAACATGTATTGCCTTCAGCATCACGTTATTCTGTACTCCACTTTCTTTGCTAACAAGAATATGCTCAAGAGTTTCAATCAAATAAATATACTCCACCCATATTACTGTTTGTTAATTATTACTTAAGTAAGACGTGACCAAACCATTACATCATAACCCTATTGACAGAGATCATGTTTTTATGGCCTTTCTACTGTTTGTTAAGTAAAAGTTGCTGAAAAGTTTTCATTTTGCTGGCATGTATTGTACCTACTTCTGTGGTATTTTCCTAGTATTAATATTGTAATATTCTCAGAGTTGCAGAATATTTATTTATGTATTAATATTGTAATATTCTCGGAGTTACAGAATATTTATTTATTTTATTTACTTATTTTATATTTGTTTACCGGGATAGTCTGACTGGGTTGATAACCCCTTTTCTGAGGAGGCCCGGGGGGGAGCCCCACATTACATTCATACTTTTATATTCAAACTGTGTCATCTAAAATATGCAGACATTTGAAATACAATAGTAGCAAAAAAATATAAAAACAGAGAAGATTGCAATCATAGGTTAATTCACACATAGGTTGTACATACAAAAAAAAGTCACACTTAGTAAATTATCGGAGCCGTACAATAATAAGGAGATTTACCAATATTAGGTGTCAGTCAGTATATTCAATGAAGTTAGTTACCTTATTACCTAATGTTAGCTTATTATTAATAGCTAGCGTATTACCGCATGTCTACATTCTGACAGGGGTACGTACATCAAGTGTTTTTTCTGTGATTTTGTTTGACCATGTTTTTTCAAAACCACGTTGACGTGTAGGGCACAAACTTCAGATACACGGTAATATTAAACTCTTCCCCACTATAGTGTAAGCTCTGAGTCCCCATTGGGGAGCGATCCTACAAACTTTTTTTGTACTTTCATATGTTTTTGAGTAAAGCTTATAAAGCTATAAAAATCTACGAAATGTGACTTGCTGTAGACCATGTTGATGGAATATTGGGAAACCATTTATTACGCGTATGACAGTTATGCAGATCTTATGTTTTCTGATTTTTATGTACCCTATTTTGTGCGTAAACACTTGTGTTACTCTGTGATTATTATTGTTATTATCGAGGTTTTCTTCCCAAGTCTGTTCTGTAGTCCAGTAGTGGCTAGTCCAGTTAAATCATATACAGAAGTACATAAGTAAACAAACTATATAAAGTGTAAAACTGTGAAATGCAATTAAAACTCAAGACTTGGACTAATTTGCTTACTCACTGAATCTGTGACTCACTGGAATGTTTTATTTGTTCAGAATCAGAATCACATTTATTGGCCAAGTATGCACGCATACAAGGAATGTAACTCCGGTTTCTGTGAAACTCCAAGTATGAATTACATAAATGACAAACATACAACTATTAAGAACAAGACAAGCGACATACATGCAACTATTAAGAACAAGACAAAAAGTATATATATATATATATATATATATATATATATATATATATATATATATATATATATATATATATACATACATACAAGGTGCAAAGTGCAACTCTGTGCAAGAAATACTGGAATAAACTCTGAAAGAAACAAGTATTAACAATATGTAAACAATACTGCAGAATCCTTGAAGGCTTGGAAAAAAAATACTCCAACCTAATAAGCTGAGGTAACCGTTTATGAACTTGATGGCCTGTGGAAAAAAAACTGTTCTTATATCTGCTTGTTTTGGTGCATATCAATCTATTATGCCTGATTGATGGTAATAGTTCAAAAAGATGGTGGGCTGGATGTGAAGGGTCGGTGATGATCTTCCCTGCCCTTTTCATGACTTTGGAATAGTACAGGTCAGGTAAGGAGGGCAGACTAGCACCAATGATATTTTCAGCAGACCTGACTATTAGATATAACCTATTTTTGTCATGATTAGACAGAGATCCAAACCACACTGTTATGGATGAGCTGAGAATAGACTCAATGACTGCTGTTGTTGTTGTGTCTTTCGGCTTTTCCCGGTTAGGGGTCGCCACAGCGGAACTCCGGCCCACTAATGATTGGTAGTTGATTTTTACGTGCCGAGTTACCAGCCCTGATGCACAACCTTCAACGAAGGTACGCCCATTCACGCATGTCTCCACGCAGAAGACGCTCTAGCTGAGAATCGAACCGGACAGCGTCTTATTGTGAGGCGACAACACTACCGCAGCACCACCACCGTGGGTGCTGTATAGAACTGAATCAACAGCTCCTGTGGGAGGTTGAACTTCCTCAGCTATCGCAGAAAGTACATTCACTGTTGTGCCTTTTTTATGATGGACCCTACATTGGTCTCCCACTTCAAGTCCAGTGAGATTATAGATCCCAAAAACTTGAAGGATTCCACAACTGACACAGCAGTATTAAATATAAAGAGGGGAGATAATATTGTAGTACCACTCCTAAAGTCCATTGTCATCTCCACAGTTTTAAGAGTGTTCAGTTCCAGATTATTCTGACTACACCAAAGGGCCAGCTGCTCAACCTACTGTCTGTATGTCAACTCATCACCATTCCTGATGAGCCCGATGACAGTTGTATTGTCTGCATATTTAGTAAGTTTGTCAAAGGGGTCCAGTCGTTAGTGCAGAGGGACAATAGCAGTGAGGACAGCACACAATCCTGGGGGGGCACCTGTATTGATCGTGTGATAGGTAGATTTCCCCAGTTTCACCTGCTGCTTCCTATTGGTTAGAAAATTGGTGATCCATTAACAGGTGCAAGCAGGAAAGCTGGGAGAGTTTCAAGTGAAGAAGTTCTGGAATTATTGTATTAAATTCAGAGATAAAGTCCACAAACATAATCCTTGCATATGTCCCTGGGTTGTCAAGATGTTGCAAGATATAGTGCAGGCCCATATTAACTGCATCATCCACTGACCAGTTCTTCTCAATAAGCAAACTGAAGGGGGTCCAACGAGGGAGCTGCAATATCCTTCAAGTGAGCTAACACCAGCCTCTCAAAAGTCTTCATGACCACCGCTGTCAAAGCAACAGGCCTGTAATCATTCAGTCATGTTATAGTGGATTTTTTAGGCACTGGAATGATTGTGGCTTGTTTGAAACATAAGGGAACTTCACACAGCTCTAATGATTTATTAAAAATCCAGGTAAAAACATGAGCCAGTTGATCAGCACGTTTTAAACAGGAGGGTGAAACCCCATCTGGACCAGTTGCTTTCTTAATTTGCTGTCTTTTAAAAAAATGATACACAAACTCCTCGGAGATAATTAATGCAAGCTGAATGTGAGAATGTGTGGAAGAGAGTCGTATAGGTCTGGACACTGACAGAGCTGGCAACAATGTCATTTGTAACCTCAGGCTTATAAAGCCTGCACTAAAAAGCATTCAAGTCATCATGCAGCTGGTAACTAGCTACAGTGTAAGGGGATGGTTTCCTGTAGTTTGCAATATTTTGTAGACCTTTCCACAGTAATGCAGGATCATTGGCTAAAAACTTTTTTTTCATCTTTTCAGAATAGTTCTTTTTAGCCACTTTGATTTTTTTTTTGAGAGTGTGTTCCTTGCCTGTCTAAAAAGTGCTCTGTCCCCATTTTTACAAGCATCTTCCTTGGCTTGATGAAGCTGCTTAAGTTTAGCAGTAAACCAGGGTTTTTAACCAGGTCTTGGTGGAGACATATGTTCACAGAAGCTGACATAAGATGTTACTGTGTCTGCCAGTTCATGCAAGTTAGCAGCAGAATCTTCAAAGACACTCCAATCTGTACAATGGTACAGTATGCACAATCTGTTCAGATTAACCCCTTATTTGACTTTTCACAGTTGATGTATCCATTTGATATTTATTTATGTAACATGTTAAAATTATGGATGTGCGACATCCTGAGTTCCATTGGCATTGCATTACAATTTACAAGTAAAAGATAGCTTATTACCCTAATCCTGGGTGCCTTTAACTACCCAAACATAGATTGGAAGAACTACTCATGCCAGAACACAAATGTCAAGAAATTCATCGATTTTGTCAATGCAAATGCCTTGGAACAGCTAGTCAGTACTCTGACAAGAGGTGATGATATCTTGGACTTTGTATTAACCAACATGAGTAACCACTGTAGCATCCCAGCAGTATCATCCTCCCTGGTAAGATCCGACCATAAAGCGGTCACTTTCAAATTCACCATCTCCCCTGACCTCCCACCCTCTAGCTAGGGTCAAAACAAAAAAAACTTCTCCAAAGCTGATTACAGTCTACTGAGGGATGGTATAAACAGCTTCATAGCCTCCTCCCCTCTCGAGAAACTGACACCAGTGTCCAAAACTACACTAAAGCACTATACAAGCATTTATATAGATGCATGGCATTAGGAATACCCAACAGGACTAAATCATCCTTTGCAAGGAAGAGTAAACCTGTCTGGTGGACATCTGCAATAAACTCTATAACAAAAGGAAAAAATTGCTGTCCAGGATCAAGAAGGAGCAGGTGCCCAACTGGAAGCGATCTCTCCTTAGCCTGAACAAGCAAATGTAGCGCACCTGCAGGTGTAACTGAATAGTGTACGGGTTCCTTCCCACCTGACTCTGTTGACACCCCTATTTACACCCAACACACCAAGGTTGCAAATAATAACAGATTTTATTCTAGATGGAAACTCTAGTCTTAACAGGCAACAGCACAGCAGCAAACAAATTATTTCAGCAGCACAAAGTTTAGCAATAAGGCAATATGAGGTATACATACAGTGAAGTCACACACCCCAGAACTCAGTAAGAGAGGTCTTGTCATTCAAATATGAGCAAAGATGCAATGTCATTGAGCAGTAAAGATTCTATAATGCAGCAATACTAACAGCAGCTATAACCTCGATCAGTTCTAATCAGACCAAAGATTCTATAATGCAGCAATACTAACAGCAGCTGTAACCTTGATCAGTTCTAATCAGACCAAAGATTCTATAATGCAGCAATACTAACAGCAGCTGTAACCTCGATCAGTTCTAATCAGACCAAAGATTCTATAATGCAGCAATACTAACAGCAGCTGTAACCTCGATCAGTTCTAACCAGACCAAAGATTCTATAATGCAGCAATACTAACAGCAGCTGTAACCTCGATCAGTTCTAATCAGACCAAAGATTCTATAATGCAGCAATACTAACAGCAGCTGTAACCTCGATCAGTTCTAATCAGACCAAAGATTCTATAATGCAGCAATACTAACAGCAGCTGTAACCTCGATCAGTTCTAATCAGACCAAAGATTCTATAATGCAGCAATACTAACAGCAGCTGTAACCTTGATCAGTTCTAATCAGACCAAAGATTCTATAATGCAGCAATACTAACAGCAGCTGTAACCTTGATCAGTTCTAATCAGACCAAAGATTCTATAATGCAGCAATACTAACAGCAGCTGTAATCTCGATCAGTTCTAACCAGACCAAAGATTCTATAATGCAGCAATACTAACAGCAGCTGTAACCTCGATCAGTTCTAATCAGACCAAAGATTCTATAATGCAGCAATACTAACAGCAGCTGTAACCTTGATCAGTTCTAATCAGACCAAAGATTCTATAATGCAGCAATACTAACAGCAGCTGTAACCTTGATCAGTTCTAATCAGACCAAAGATTTTATAATGCAGCAATACTAACAGCAGCTGTAACCTTGATCAGTTCTAATCAGACCAAAGATTCTATAATGCAGCAATACTAACAGCAGCTATAACCTTGATCAGTTCTAATCAGACCAAAGATTCTATAATGCAGCAATACTAACAGCAGCTGTAACCTCGATCAGTTCTAATCAGACCAAAGATTCTATAATGCAGCAATACTAACAGCAGCTGTAACCTCGATCAGTTCTAATCAGACCAAAGATTCTATAATGCAGCAATACTAACAGCAGCTGTAACCTCGATCAGTTCTAATCAGACCAAAGATTCTATAATGCAGCAATACTAACAGCAGCTGTAACCTTGATCAGTTCTAATCAGACCAAAGATTCTATAATGCAGCAATACTAACAGCAGCTATAACCTTGATCAGTTCTAATCAGACCAAAGATTCTATAATGCAGCAATACTAACAGCAGCTGTAACCTCGATCAGTTCTAATCAGACCAAAGATTCTATAATGCATCAATACTAACAGCAGCTGTAACCTCGATCAGTTCTAATCAGACCAAAGATTCTATAATGCAGCAATACTAACAGCAGCTGTAACCTCGATCAGTTCTAATCAGACCAAAGATTCTATAATGCAGCAATACTAACAGCAGCTATAACCTCGATCAGTTCTAATCAGACCAAAGATTCTATAATGCAGCAATACTAACAGCAGCTGTAACCTCGATCAGGTCTAATCAGACCAAAGATTCTATAATGCAGCAATACTAACAGCAGCTGTAACCTCGATCAGTTCTAATCAGACCAAAGATTCTATAATGCAGCAATACTAACAGCAGCTGTAACCTTGATCAGTTCTAATCAGACCAAAGATTCTATAATGCAGCAATACTAACAGCAGCTGTAACCTCGATCAGTTCTAATCAGACCAAAGATTCTATAATGCAGCAATACTAACAGCAGCTGTAACCTCGATCTGTTCTAATCAGACCAAAGATTCTATAATGCAGCAATACTAACAGCAGCTGTAACCTTGATCAGTTCTAATCAGACCAAAGATTCTATAATGCAGCAATACTAACAGCAGCTGTAACCTTGATCAGTTCTAATCAGACCAAAGATTCTATAATGCAGCAATACTAACAGCAGCTGTAACCTTGATCAGTTCTAATCAGATCAAAGATGCTATAATGCAGCAATACCAACAGCAGCTGTAACCTTGATCAGTTCTAATCAGACCAAAGATTCTATAATGCAGCAATACTAACAGCAGCTGTAACCTTGATCAGTTCTAATCAGACCAAAGATTCTATAATGCAGCAATACTAACAGCAGCTGTAACCTCGATCAGTTCTAATCAGACCAAAGATTCTATAATGCAGCAATACTAACAGCAGCTGTAACCTTGATCAGTTCTAATCAGACCAAAGATTCTATAATGCAGCAATACTAACAGCAGCTGTAACCTCGATCAGTTCTAATCAGACCAAAGATTCTATAATGCAGCAATACTAACAGCAGCTGTAACCTTGATCAGTTCTAATCAGACCAAAGATTCTATAATGGAGCAATACTAACAGCAGCTGTAACCTTGATCAGTTCTAATCAGACCAAAGATTCTATAATGCAGCAATACTAACAGCAGCTGTAACCTCGATCAGTTCTAATCAGACCAAAGATTCTATAATGCAGCAATACTAACAGCAGCTGTAACCTCGATCAGTTCTAATCAGACCAAAGATTCTATAATGCAGCAATACTAACAGCAGATGTAACCTTGATCAGTTCTAATCAGACCAAAGATTCTATAATGCAGCAATACTAACAGCAGCTGTAACCTTGATCAGTTCTAATCAGACCAAAGATTCTATAATGCAGCAATACTAACAGCAGCTGTAACCTTGATCAGTTCTAATCAGACCAAAGATTCTATAATGCAGCAATACTAACAGCAGCTGTAACCTTGATCAGTTCTAATCAGACCAAAGATTCTATAATGCAGCAATACTAACAGCAGCTGTAACCTTGATCAGATCTAATCAGACCAAAGATTCTATAATGCAGCAATACTAACAGCAGCTGTAACCTCGATCAGTTCTAATCAGACCAAAGATTCTATAATGCAGCAATACTAACAGCAGCTGTAACCTCGATCAGTTCTAATCAGACCAAAGATCCTATAATGCAGCAATACTAACAGCAGCTGTAACCTTGATCAGTTCTAATCAGACCAAAGATTCTATAATGCAGCAATACTAACAGCAGCTATAACCTCGATCAGTTCAAATCAGACCAAAGATTCTATAATGGAGCAATACTAACAGCAGCTGTAACCTCGATCAGTTCTAATCAGACCAAAGATTCTATAATGCAGCAATACTAACAGCAGCTGTAACCTCGATCAGTTCTAATCAGACCAAAGATTCTATAATGCAGCAATACTAACAGCAGCTGTAACCTTGATCAGTTCTAATCAGACCAAAGATTCTATAATGCAGCAATACTAACAGCAGCTGTAACCTCGATCAGTTCTAATCAGACCAAAGATTCTATAATGCAGCAATACTAACAGCAGCTGTAACCTCGATCAGTTCTAATCAGACCAAAGATTCTATAATGCAGCAATACTAACAGCAGCTGTAACCTCGATCAGTTCTAATCAGACCAAAGATTCTATAATGCAGCAATACTAACAGCAGCTGTAACCTCGATCAGTTCTAATCAGACCAAAGATTCTATAATGCAGCAATACTAACAGCAGCTGTAACCTTGATCAGTTCTAATCAGACCAAAGATTCTATAATGCAGCAATACTAACAGCAGCTGTAACCTCGATCAGTTCTAATCAGACCAAAGATTCTATAATGCAGCAATACTAACAGCAGCTGTAACCTTGATCAGTTCTAATCAGACCAAAGATTCTATAATGCAGCAATACTAACAGCAGCTGTAACCTCGATCAGTTCTAATCAGACCAAAGATTCTATAATGCAGCAATACTAACAGCAGCTGTAACCTTGATCAGTTCTAATCAGACCAAAGATTCTATAATGCAGCAATACTAACAGCAGCTGCAACCTCGATCAGTTCTAATCAGACCAAAGATTCTATAATGCAGCAATACTAACAGCAGCTGTAACCTTGATCAGTTCTAATCAGACCAAAGATTCTATAATGCAGCAATACTAACAGCAGCTGTAACCTCGATCAGTTCTAATCAGACCAAAGATTCTATAATGCAGCAATACTAACAGCAGCTGTAACCTCGATCAGTTCTAATCAGACCAAAGATTCTATAATGCAGCAATACTAACAGCAGCTGTAACCTCGATCAGTTCTAATCAGACCAAAGATTCTATAATGCAGCAATACTAACAGCAGCTGTAACCTTGATCAGTTCTAATCAGACCAAAGATTCTATAATGCAGCAATACTAAGAGCAGCTGTAACCTCGATCAGTTCTAATCAGACCAAAGATTCTATAATGCAGCAATACTAACAGCAGCTGTAACCTTGATCAGTTCTAATCAGACCAAAGATTCTATTATGCAGCAATACTAACAGCAGCTGTAACCTTGATCAGTTCTAATCAGACCAAAGATTCTATAATGCAGCAATACAAACAGCAGCTGTAACCTTGATCAGTTCTAATCAAACCAAAAATTCTATAATGCAGCAATACTAACAGCAGCTGTAACCTCGATCAGTTCTAATCAGACCAAAGATTCTATAATGCAGCAATACTAACAGCAGCTGTAACCTTGATCAGTTCTAATCAGACCAAAGATTCTATAATGCAGCAATACTAACAGCAGCTGTAACCTTGATCAGTTCTAATCAGACCAAAGATTCTATAATGCAGCAATACTAACAGCAGCTATAACCTCGATCAGTTCTAATCAGACCAAAGATTCTATAATGCAGCAATACTAACAGCAGCTGTAACCTTGATCAGTTCTAATCAGACCAAAGATTCTATAATGCAGCAATACTAACAGCAGCTGTAACCTCGATCAGTTCAAATCAGACCAAGCTGTGAAAACACTCTCTTATACCCTGTTCACTGGCCAGTGACTACCTACAGTCTTAATGCTGGCATGATGGGGCCCAAAGTTGGACTTCATATGAAACCAGGGTATTTGTAATCCACAAAGCATTTAAGATGAAATCCACACTGAGGGGTGAGTTACATGAGATCCACAGAACAACAGTCAGTACTATTTTGAGATAAAGCTAAACAGTTTCAGTTCAGAAAAGGAAAAAGGGAAAAGCCTAGGCCCACAGTCCCAGTCGAAGCTATAGCACAATCCTGTGAAAGTATAAAATGGTGGCCGAAGCTTCTCACCACTCTGTCGATAATATTCTGGATGTCAGACACCGCAGTTCCCTGATGAGAAGTGTAGAGATCACCCAACAGCCATCTGGTAATCAAAAATGGCTTCTTTATAATAGGCCCAATAGTAATCCAGTCCTTGCTGATCAAATGCAGACATGGGACTACTGGTTCCAGACTTCTCTCCTGATTCCACAGATCACCATCAACCAGGTTTTCAGAGGAGGGAAAACACGATCTGCCACTTCACTTCCCTGTCCCAGACACTCGAAAAATCTGGTTTTAATGCAAGGCCCCTTATTCCTTCACCCTGTGTTTCAGTCTCCTCCCTTTCACTTTTGTTTCTCTCTTTTATATCAAGTGAAAAGGAGTTCCACCTTGTCGCGTATCAGAAAACTACAATATGGTAACCATACAGTGAAATACAGTGGGAGCCACACTCTCCCCCAACTTGAAAACTCGAGTCCTCCCAAGTCAAAGGTAGATTAGCAGCAATATATATACAAACACTAATGCACCATCAACTGAACAGTATTTCTGCATTCAAAAGGTACATCCCACCAAGGATGATCAGCATTATGCTTAACTGGGGATGGGGTGTCACCAATTCAGCAGGAGGCATAGGGATCATGGGCGTAGACTCTCCGATGAGCAGTAGTCACAGGCTCCTGTGTGCTATGTCCCAAACTGTCATATGTAAGCCTCTGTGGAGGCCAAATCAGTCTCTGAGGATTTGGTTCAAAAGAGACAACTGGGGAACTCTTCTCTGAGGGTTGGTCACTTACATCACACTCAATGTCCAGTTCCACAGTAGGCATGTTGTCTACTTCTAAGATTTCCTCTCATATAACTTCACTTTCTTTCTCCATAACTGTACAACTGTCCTCAGCACCATTATCTGAAGTTTGCATAGCCAGGACCTCCATCAGCATCCAGTTCTGCAAGAGGCACAGAAACATCACTCAATCTATTGTTGGTGCTGGACTGTTTAAAGTGACAAGGGACATTCTGGTGCATTTACATTGAGATTGCGGTCCATAGGGTCTCAAACATCATCATAGAAAAATCCACTGAAACCCCAGTCATTATCACTGTCCTCCTGTCCTTCAGCAGGAGGAATCATAGGGGCTTGAACATTTGGGAGGATATTTCCTCTCTGCCTTAGTCTTCTGGATCGCCTTGAGTTAGGTTTTCGCTGAGCCATTTTGGGTTCCGGATTCATAAGTCTCTGATTCTGCCAAAGGCATTAAATTGTTGCGGTGCCAGGTTTTGATGGGGCCTTCTTTCCCCTCAGGGCAGACCTGGTAGACAGGGATGTTAGGTAGCTGAGAACAAATTATGTAGATCTCAGATCCCCAATGGTCAGCTAGTTTGTGTTTTCCTTGCAGGCCCAAGTTTCTCAAGAGAACTCTGTCCCTTGGTTTCAAGTCATGTATCTTCACTTTCTTGTCATAGTAATTCTTGTTTCGCTAATGTCTTTGTCCTGTTGATTGTTCAGCTAGCTCATAGGCCTGTCTGAGGTGCTTCTTGAGTCTCTCTACATAACTGCCATGAGATCGCACTGGTGTATCATCAGCTGTGACTCCAAAGGTTAAATCAACAGGAAGACGAGCTATTCTTCCAAACATTAGGAAGTAAGGCGAGAATCCTTTAGCATCATTTTTAGTACTGTTGTAAGCATGCACCACTGTGGCTACATGTCTACTCCACTGACTCTTCTTCTCAGCAGATAGTGTTCCTAACATGTCTAGTAAAGTTCTGTTGAAATGCTCAGGCTGAGGATCCCCTTGAGGATGATAAGGAGTGGTGCAAATTTTCTGACTTCCCAAAAGAGTGAGTAGTTCATGGACAAGCTTACTCCCAAAGCTATGCCCTTGATCAGAGTGTATCCTTTTTGGCAGGCTGTAGTGTACAAAGATCTTCTCAACAAGTAGTTTTGCCACTGTAATAACTTTCTGATTGTGAGATGGAAATGCTTGAGCGTATCTGGTATAGTGGTCTGTCACCACCAGCACATTACTAATCCCATCTTTGTCTGGTTCAATGCAAAGAAAATCTATACAGACCAGTTCCATGGTCCCACTACTCTCCATTTGTCCCAGTGAGGCAGCTCTGGTGGGCAGAGTCTTTCTCTGAATGCAGCGAAGACGTACAGCAATAATCTTCAACATCTTGTTTCATACATGGCCAGTAGAATCTGCCTCATACAAGTCAAAGAGTTATGTTATAACCAAGATAACCATGTTCATTCTGCAATCACTGAAGTACTACTTCTCAATACTTTTGAGGAAGCAACAATTGCCATTTTTTACTGCCAAGTGCACTAGGAGATCTCCTATACACTAGTCCATTTTGTATCTGGAGTCTTTCCCATTCTTTAGTCAAAAGTCTTGCTAGTGGATGAATAGCTGTGCGAAGCATATCAACTTGTTTCTTCTTTAAAGCAGCTACCACCAGCTGACCTAAGGGGTCTTCTCTTTGATCTCTCCTGAGATTACTGTTATTCAAAGCTGGTAGCAATGAAGCCTGTAAAGTGACCAGATTACAGTAAACTTGGGGTATGCTTTTCACAGACAGACCCAACTTTTGGGCCCAACATTCAGTTTGTTGGTAGCAGGTTGTAATCTGGCACATAGCTCTCACTCCTGGCGCTGGAATTTCCACCCATTCATCATCCAGGTGTAAATCCCCATGAGATCTTCTGGACAGACCATCAGCATCTCCATTTTCATGTCCTGGGAGATATTTTAAATTGAAGTTGTAGTTGGTTAAAGCTGACATCCATCTGTGGCCAGTAGCATCTAGCTTTGCAGTGGTCTGGATGTATGTCAGAGGATTGTTGTCCATCTGAACTTTGAATTCAGCCACATAGAAGTAGTCAAGGAGCTTGTCTACTACAGCCCACTTTAAAGCAAGGAATTCCGGCTTGCATGCAGGATAGCTCTTTTCTGTTGGAGATAAACTTCGACTGATAAAAGCCACAGGTCTCAGTTTCTTGTCATGCTCCTGCTAAAGGACCCCTCCTAAACCATCTCTGCTAGCATCCATATGTAATGTGTATGGCTTTGTTGAGTCAGCATATGCCAGCACTGGGGCATGTGTGAGGCAGTACTTAAGCTGTTCAAATGCCTCTTCGCACTCAGGAGTCCAACGACTCTAGATGAATTCTTTAGAGCCTCTAGGTCCCTTTGGCTTCTTCAGAAGGATGTCTTCATCTGTTTCATCTGCTTCCTCATCATTTCAGAGCAATTGACTGAGTGGTCTTGCTATCTTTGAAAATCCTTCCACAAACCTTTTACAGTAAGTGCAGAACCCAAGGAATGATCACAGCTCTGTGATGGTTCTGGGTCTGGGCCAAGATGTCACAGCTTCAACTTTGCTGGGATCTGTGGATATTCCATTTGCAGACACTACATGTCCCACATAGATCACTGAAGATTGGAAAGATTTGCATTTGTCCAGTGACAACTTCAGTCCTTCCTTCTCAATTCTGTACAATACTTTCGTCAGTCTTTCTTCGTGTTCCTCTAGGGTCCTCCCAAAGACAATGATGTCATCAAGGTAGACTAAGACTTTCAGGACATGCATGTCTCCAACTGTTCTTTCCATGATTCTCTGGAAAGTTTCCGGTGCATTCAATAAACCTTGAGGTAGGCAATCAAACTCGAAAAATCCCAAAGGAGTGATGAAGGCAGTCTTCTCTTTATCTTCTAGGTGCATAGAAATTTGGTAGTATCCAGTCTTTAAGTCTAGCACACATAACCACTTACTGCTCACCAGGCAGTTTAGAGCATCTTCAGTCCAGGGTGTCGCATACTGGTCTGGAATGGTTCGCTGATTCAGAGTATGATAGTCAACACACATGCAAATTGACCTATTCTTCTTCTTAACAATGAAAATGGGAGAGGCATATGGACTTCTTGACTCTCAAATTATCCCTACGGCTTTAAGTTCTTCCAGATGTTTTCTCAAGTTTTCCAGATCTCCTGGAGCTACCCTTCTGGAGTGTTATCTGAAAGGGCTGGTCTTCTTTTAATCTTATTCGGTGTTTTGCACTTTTTGCACAACCCACATCCAACTCACTTGTAGAAAAAATATTTTTCTTCTTCATCAACAGCTCTTTAGCTCTGGTTACCCACTCAGGGGACAGAAGACCACCTCCTAGATCAATATCTCCCAGCTTCAGCTCATTGACACTGCTCTTGTTTCTTGTCAAAACAGAAACAGGTAAGGGAGTGGCAGCATAAACATTTCCCAAATACACTTGTGGCCACAGGACAATGGGGGTACTTCCTTTATCCTTTAACCCCACAGGCAAAGTATCATAGGGATGCTACAGCTTGTCAGCAGGCCAAACGTCTGGGACTAATTCCAGCCCCGGTGGCAAGTCTATTTCTGGATCCATTTCCATCATGAGATGAGAGGATGCTGTTTCTCCACACATCCTCACTTTGGCCCTCAAGCAGGTGATCTGACCAGGATGAATTATATGTTCTTTTCCAGAAAGGGTCCATACATGACCAATTTCATCTTTCTTACTATCCTTCTCTTTCTGATGGGCACAAAAGGCTGGTGTCATGAGTGGATGTAATGTTGGGTGCTCCTGGGTCAACTGAGGCGTCAGCATTCTTCTGACGAAGTCAGTATTTGTCCCCACTAAAATAGATGCTGAATCCTTTCCTTTTGGCCTGGGGCACACAACAGTGAGAGTTTCAAAAACTTCTGTTGACCCAACAACTGAGGTGGAAAATTCTAATTTGAGTGAGACAAAACCATCATAGGGGAACTTCGTGTCACTTAGCCCCCAGATCTCCAAGTCTTCTAACTTTCCAAGTGGAAAATGCTTTAAGTATTTCTGGTAGAAGTCTCTGAACAGAATGGTGATTTGTGCACCAGTATCCAACAATGTTTTATGTACAGACACTCTGTCTTCACTGCCATGATAGGGGATGGTCCCACTAGGCCATCGGGTACTTTCTGTTTCCGGTGTTGTTCAGCTGTACGGCAGTCAGCATGTTGTTGAGGTACAGTCGGTTGGCTTCACCATTTTAAAGGATGGAACTCTTTCTTAGTAATCCTTTGTGGTTTTGGATGCTGAGACTTTTGCTGAGATGGCCTTCCAATTTGGTTGTTCACCTCAGATGAGCTAGAAGTGTACACAGTGGGTGGTTTCCTTCCTCTATTGCAAGGGGTGGTTGGGAAGTGACATCCAAGGAGACTTCTCTTGATGTTAGATTTCATGGAGCTCTTGGTAACTGGACACTCAGCTGGCTCCTTCACTGGCCCTTTGAAGTTTCCCTATATCGCACTTGCCAGTAATAGCTTGTTTACTTTTTCCAAGTTTTCTGCATTTGGACACTGTCACTTTATATGCCCTGCATCTCCACAGTGAAAACAAAATCCAACAGGAACTCTGAACATCGGCTTGTTTGTTTCTCCCCTGAGTCCCTCCATGGAAGTTCTAGCAGATGTATTCCTCCCTTCAGCTAAAGTTACCACTGCTTTCTGTAATTCTGCAACCATCTTGGTAACTTGAGCTATGAAGTTGGTTAGGGAAGGAGCCTGCAACTGTGACACCTCTACATTGCGGACACTCTGGACCATGACTCCCATTTGAGTAGTAAGCACTGCTGTAGGCTCCTGCTTGTGTTCCCTCACTGATTTAGTTGATGTTGAACACTGAGATTTGGCTTCCTCTTCCCTCACTTCTTTAACCAATTGAGAATAGCTTAGAGTTCCACTGATGAGAAGTGTAGAGATCACCTAACAGCCATCTGGTAATTGAAAATGGCTTCTTTATAATAGGCCCAACAGTATTCCTGTCCTGATCAGATGCAGACGTGGGACTGCTGGTTCCAGACATCTCTCCTGATTCCACAGATCACCATCGACCAGGTTTTCAGAGGAGAGAAAACACAATCTGCTACTTCACTTCCCTGTCCCAGACACTCAAAAAATCTGATTTTAATGCAAGGCTCCTTATTCCTTCACCCTGTGTTTCAGTCTCCTCCCTTTCACTTTTGTTTCTCTCTTTTATATCAAATGAAAGGAGCTCCGCCTTGTGGTGTATCGGAAATCTACAGTCTTTTAACCATACAGTGAAATACAGTGGGAGTTACACAAATAAGCACTAGTGAAATCCACCAAAGCAAACTTCGAGTCCAAATTGGCATAATGGATAAGGTGTTTACTTTACAAACATAAGGTGCAGGGTTTGATTCTCACATGGGGTAATTGGCTAGGCTGAAAATGGCCCACAAGGGCAGTTAGCCTAGTACTACTCTATGAAATCTATGAAATCTATGAAATCTATGAAATCTATGAAATAAGGCCTTCTTCACATATGTCCGAATCTCAAAGGAGGCATCCAGATCTGTTCAGAACTGGTGGTCAAGGATACCACATATACAATGCCGTAGATATAGCAAACTTGCTGGCTGACAGATTCAGTGAAAACTTCACCCCTCTGTTCCTCCCATCAGTAAATCAGGACATTCCTAGTACCTGCCCCTTCCCCTTATATCTAGGGAACAGGTCATCATTGCTCTCTCAAAGGCAAAAAATACAGCCTTCATGGGACCTGATAACATCCCAGGCTGCATCCTACATAAACTTAGGCAGGAACTTGCAGCACCATTAGGTGCCCTATTCAGCCAAAGCCTGAGTACAGGCTTCATCCCAGCTGGGTGGAGGACAGCCACTGTCATCCCTTTCCATAAAGGTGGAGTGTCCACCAATCTGGGAAAATGATATACCCATCAGCCTAACTAGCCTGATCTACAAGGCCATGGAACGGATTATCATTTATTTTTATTTATTTATTGCATTTGTTGACCGGGAAAGTCCACTGGGCCTAGGAAGAGCCCATTTTCAGTGGAGGCCCGAGAGAAAAGCTCCACAGTATTACATAAATAAACTCCACAGTAATACATACATAAGTAATAGAACAATGTTGATACATACAAAAGTAAAAAAATAAGTTAAACATAGGACAATGTCATTCCATTAATTACATACAAAAATCCTTAACTATATGCAAGAGTAAAACTGTGTTAATGTGTAGGATCAAGCATTATGGGCAGTAGTGTGACATGAGAGGAAAAGTAGCGGTAGAAGTGACAAAATGTATTGCAGACAGCTATAGATGTGAAAGTTAAGTTCTAAGGTGAGCAGAGTTGACTTTTGGTAGAACGCTGGTGATAGGTCAGAGTTAGTCGAAGTGACAGAAATGAGTCAGAAAGGTACAAAGGAGAAGAGGGGAATGAGAAGGAAATCAGGTGCTGGGGTTATTTGGTGAGGTACAGGAGCACAGCCAGTGAGAGGAAAAATGTAGTTTGAGTGATTTTTTGAAGGAAGCAGGATTACTGATTGTCCTGAGTGAAGGAGGAAGATTATTTCATAACTTAGAGACAGAATAAGAGTACAGCATTTGGCCAGCTGAGAGTTTAGGTTTTTCAATGGATAATAGCATTTTGTTTTCAGACCTGAGATGTCAATTGGGGTAGTACATGGCAAGTATGGATTTGAGGGAAGGGCAGCTTTCAGGTTGAAAGATTATCTTGTGGGCTGTAGTTAATTGTAGGTAAGTAAGGTGATGGGGGAATTCTAGCCACTTTAGTTGATGCAGAGATAAGCAATAGTGGGTAGAATATTTTGCGCTTGTAGCAAATTTAGCAACTTTGTTGTAACTGTATCTACCATTCTACTTGATCTCTCCAAAGCTTTTGACACTATCTCCCATAACTTACTTCTAACTAAACTAAACTCTCCAAGCTAAACCTTTCACCTTCTGCTCTAAATTGTTTCACCAGCTATCTCTCAGACAAGCATCAAGCTGTTAAGTGGAAAAAATCCATCTCCTCTTTCCTTAACAGCCCCACAGGTGTTCCACAAGGTTCCATATTAGGACCCCTTCTCTGTAATATCTTTGTAAATGACTACTATCACTCTATCCCCTATGCTAACATCATCCAATATGCAGATGATTCTACAATCATCTGTGCTTCATCTTCCATTTCAACTCTCCAAAAGCTGACTCAAGATGCCTTCTCCACCACAGAACAGTGGATGAAAGACAACCATCTTGCACTTAATGCAGCTAAATCAAAACTAATGATATTCACCCCCTCTAAAACCAACACACTGGATCAACAACCATTCTCCATCACCAGTCAAAATAATAACCCACTTGAACTGGTAACTGAAGCCAAGCTTCTAGGAGTCCTAATTGATAATAACCTTACTTTCAAGTCCCATCTACTACAAAACATTAAGAAAACCCACCAAAAACTAGGCCTGCTGTATCGTCACAAACAATTCCTCTCACCTACTATCAAACTCACTCTCTCTACCACATTTCTCTTACCCTCCCTCCTTTATGGTGCCCCTCTTTTAACTAATCTACAATCATCTCTCAAAACAAAACTTTCGACCTGTTATAATAAAATAGCCAAATTTGCCACTAGCAATAAATCTTCAACCCATCACTGTGTACCACTCCACAAACTAAATTGGCTTGAACTACCTCTCCTACACTCAACTAACATATGCACACAAACTCATTTTTCAACCATCCCTCTGTCCCTCCCTGTCCACTACCTTTAAAATTCACCATACTCAAAGACTTCTTAGATCTACTAATCAAAACCTAATAGAAGTCTGTAGACCCCATCGCCCCCCAGGACAAAACCTCCTCTCCTTTTCACTAGCACGCCTATGGAACTCCCTCCCACCCTCCATTCGTACCACCACTAGCCTTCCTACCTCTAAAAAATCACTCCACTCCTACCTATCATCCACATGGGAATGCTCCTGCTCCTACCCCACATAATCTTTCTATACTCTCTACTGTATTCCCCCTTTTACTCTCTCTACCTCAGACAGTAATCTATTCCTTAATAGTTCCTATCCTCCTGAAAGCCTTATGCGCCTATCTACTCACTTCCTTATCCATGTGCCTATGACATAATTTGATTTCAACTTTAATATGTTTTATTATTTGATTGTATTAATGCTTAACTTTACTCATTGTAATCACTGTTCCTCGTGATGTCATGTACAATAATTTGGATGTAAATCTCTATAATATGTAATCTGCATATAACTCTCTATAATATGTAATCTGTAATGGAGCTTTTCTCCCCAGGACTCCATTGAAAACGGGTTCTCTTGGCCCAATGGACTATCCTGGTTAACCAACATCAAACAAATAAATAAATAAATAAATAAATAAACAAGAGTCCAGCTTATTTTTTAAGGAGGATTGTAGGTTGGTGAAGATGGGGGCTCCATGTAGAAGGGTTGGAAGAAGGATGAGGCTAAGGCCTTTTTTGCAGAGAGACTGAGGAAATTGTTGTGCCTATATAAGGCACCCAACTTTTGACGTTTTTTTTGATGATGTTGTGGATATGAAGATCAAAAGTTAGTTTGTCATCAATGATGACACCAAGCAATTTGGTACTAGGCACAACTTCAGTGATACTGTTATTATGGGAACTAACAGTAAATACAGTCTTGTCAACTGGGCTAGATTTTGTGGGGGTAAATAATAATAGTTTTGTCTTATTGGGGTTAAGAGCAAGGTGATTCTGGGACATCCAGTGCTCAGTAGAGGTAAATGCTTCTTGGGTAAGACTCTGTAATTCAGTGACAAATTTTGAGGAGCAGATGATGGTTGAGTCATCTGCATAATGGATGTCAGTACTATGTGTTAGAGTATTATGAAAGTTATTGACAAATATACTGAAGAGGAGGGGACCCAGAATTGAGCTTTGAGGAACACCTGTGTTAGTAGTAATGAAAGGGGAGGGGGGAGTGCTGCCATCTGGTAGATTGCTGCCTATTGCTGAGATAGTAGGTAAACCACTGTAGGGTGGAGGGAGATAGGCTAAGGCTAGAGAGTTTAGTAAGCAGTAGAGAGTGGGAAATGGTGTTGAATGCCTTTGATAAATCAAGAAAGAGTGCAGAAACTAAGGAGCCAGCATCACGTGTTCTATTTACTGTGTCTAAGAAGGAAGTGAGGGCAGTGTTGGTGCTATGTCCTGGCCTGAAGCCATGTTGAGTGTGGGAAAACAATTGGTGTTTTACTAGATGACTTATAAGCTGTGTATGGATACATTTCTGTAATATTTTAGAGATGGGGAAAGAATGGAGATGGGGTGAAAATTAGAGATTTCAGAGTTGTCACCACCTTTATGAAGAGGGATGACAAATGCTTTCTTCCAGATATATGGTATACAAGATTCTTGAATGGGCGTGTTAAGGAGAATGCTGATAGGATAAGCAAAGGAGGGAGCTGCTAGTTGTACATATTCTGCAGGTAGATTATCTCGGGCATTTGTGCATGGTTTTAGTTTATATAGAAGTTTTTGAATGGTGGATGTGGGAATGGGTGATAGTGAAAAGGTGGATAGGGGATTTGAAGGGTTATGTGTTGGTGATGCTCCTAATGGGTCTGTGTTGATGGTTGGGAAGGTAGTTGTAAGTTTAGTAATGGTGTAAATAAAGTATGTATACTGAAGAGTGAAGCTAGTTCAGGGGGAGTTTTTTCTGGGTTTGGGCATGGGTTACTGTTTGTTCCTGGGTGGAGCAGGGAGTTAATTGCTCCCCAGAATTTGTTGGGATTTTGTTTATGCTGGTCTTGAATAATTTGGATGTATTCTTTTTTGTTTTTAACAACTAAGCATTTAGCCTGATTGTGAAGTCATTTATATTCCATGAGATTGGTAGGAGTTTTGTTTTTTTGCCAGGTTTTCCAGGCTTTGTCCCTAGAGGACATGACTTGCTTTGTGGACTTTGCAAGCCAGCAGGCATGTTTTGCTTTGACTCTCTTTAGTCTGAGAGGGGCAAGACTATTTAGTGTCCTGAGGAAAGTGGAATTAAAGAATTCCACAGCTTCATTAAGTGGAAGAAAAGTCAGTGGGCTCCAGTTTGTTATCTGTAGGATGTCATTGAGGGTATTTTGGGAGAAGTGGGATAGATTTCTGGTGTTTCTAAATTGGTGATTATTAGACATAGAGGTGGGCTTACGGGTTATGAATGCTGGGGACTGGTCACTAATACTGTCAGGGAGAGTGCCAGAGGAAGAGATTTTACCAGGATCAGAAACCAGGATCCAGTCCAAGGTGGAGCCTTTGTTTCTGTTATTGCCAGGTCTGGTAATATCAGAAATTAGTTGGGAGCAAATGTTAAGGTTGGTATTTGTAGAGGGTTTTTTATTGGAGATGTCAAGCCAGTTGATACTAACAGTACCTAAAATTATAGTTTCATTTTTATGTTATTGCTTGTCCAGGCTAGAATGTCTTCAAGAATTGAAGGATTGTTGCCTGGGGGGATGTATATGACTATGATGCAAAGGCTTTTACAGTTATTGAGTTTGAGAAAGGTAACTAGTAGGTCTATAGAGGGAAAGGGGGAATTGGTTTAGAATATGGAATAACAGTGTAGGTGCTAGGGAATAGTAAGGTGACACCTCCACCTTTTTTGTGGAGTCTGTCAGTTCTGAGGCTGGAGTAGTTTGGGGGGTAGAAATTCAAAATCTTTAATATATTGTTTTAGCCATGTTTCTGTGATGGCTGTAAAATCTGGTTTATATTGACTTAGCCATGCATGCATTTGGGGAATTTTGTTCCTAATGCTTTGAAGGTTAACAGTGGTGAAGTTTAGGCATTTTGTGGAGTAGGGAGAATTAAGGGGGGGAGGGCCTGGGTTAGGATGTATATCACCACAAAGGACTAGGTTACAGAGGGTAGAGTAGTTGTTAGGGAGGGGCTTTTTTTGATGTTGCTGGAGTATTTATGTACATGGTAGCAAGGAAGGTTATGTTGTGTGGAGAGCAGGGTCTGTTTCTTTTGTAGGATTATATCAGTCTGATACAGACTAGAACAGATTGCAGTATAACTGGGAAGGGTGTGAAAGTTAGGTGATATAGTGGGAGAGAGTTGGGGAGGTAGGTGGGTTGTATGAAATGAGGATAGTCTTAATAGGAGAGAGAGGTAGAAAGTAAATGTGAAGAGAAAGATATTGAAAAAAGAGACATAGCTGTGTAGTATTAAATATGGGTGGTCAAGGTGAAAGTTGAGTATGAGTGTGAGTGGGGTGTATTGGTAATGCTGCAGGAGTTTAAGGCAGTGCAGGATGTATGAGGGTATAATGATCTATTTGGATTCCTGAA
Organism: Protopterus annectens; assembly: GCF_019279795.1. Lineage (NCBI taxonomy): Eukaryota > Metazoa > Chordata > Ceratodontiformes > Protopteridae > Protopterus > Protopterus annectens. The sequence continues at coordinate 1,747,159,098 of NC_056743.1, read as the reverse complement.
AGGAGAGTTCAGTTATGTGTTGTGAGAGATGGTAATTGGGATGCTTGTTATCAGATAGGTGGGCTGTGTTCGCCAGAGAAACACTTATTAAATATGATAGGATGGAGAGACTATATTTCCCCTAATGTTAAGGTTTACATACACATGATTTCTCTTTGGATGTTTTATCAGCTTTCTTACAATTCACCACTTAAATTAAGAGGGATAGGATGTAGTTATTCCCTAGTCTGTAATATGTAAGGGGAAGGCAGTATATATATATATATATATATATATATATATATATATATATATATTGATCATCCACAACTATATCACGTCTATCCAGGTATATATAAAAGAATTACCATATAGATGTAAATATGGTTGCAATGTCTTGATAAATAGTTGAAAAACTATAAGAATACAATAGTTGAGTCAGTAGTTGAAAAATAGTTATAGCCTCAAAAAATCAACTGATAACTCACTATGACAAAAATAAATCACATATGCTTATATTATTTGAAATTGTCCCACTAGTCCATTTGTAGAAACCAGGATCAAAAGTACAAATCCCCCAAGGATCACGACTGTCGTCATACAAAAAAAAAAAATGTGATACTGTTAGGCCCAAAAATGAAGAAATGTATGTTTACAGTGCATAATCGTAGGTATATCCACATCGAAGCCAGATCTAAGAACCTCTTGAAACATATAAATCCATCCGTTAAACACAATATATACCCCCAAAAGTCAAACATATAGCCCCAAAGTAAATGACATACGAAGAACACTCATGACTGAAGGATACAGTCAAATGGTCTTTTGCTTCACGAACTACAATGTGCACTGCACAGAACCTAATGTGTTTACCTCACATAATATAGATCCATCTGCATCCATGTATATTCATCCGTACAGGCTAATAAGTCATCTCCCGACTGGAGAATGAAAAAAAATATCTTTCTGCACACGGATATAAACTGCCAACTTCTGGCTCAAGATGTCTCTCCAGAGAGAAAAAAAAGCTTTAAACAATGCCCAGATCGGTAAATGCAAAGCAAGAGTTTCTCCCCAATGGAGAAAAAACACATTTAAAAGCTGTTTCAGCCCAGCAGTGCTGTTAATGGACTTTCAGCACAGTTAAACGGTTAACGGACTTTCATCACAGTTAACGGCCCCATATTCAGCCCAGCAGCACAGTTAACAGACTATATGGCAAGAAAAAGAATATTGAACCACTTTTCATTTCACTTTATTGTCTTTGTTCACTTTGTTCTCTCTTCAAAAGCAGGTAGTTTGCATATAACAAACTTCTTCCTGGCTTCTGCACTCAAGCTGCCACAGTCAGTCTTACTCTGTCATAACTCCATCGGCTGTACATAAAGAACATTATTTATAAGCTTCTTTTGGAAATCCTTATATCATATCATCATACTATCATGGACCTTATTAACAAGGAAAATGGCAACCTGCAAACACTCAATCCCACACAGTTTGGCTTCGTCAAGTGGACGTCATGTCTGTTAAATTTGGTCGACTTCTTTGAGACAGTCACCAAAGCCATGAATGAGGGGAAGATGGTGCACACCACTTACCTTGACCTGGCCAAAGCATTCAACACTATTCCGCAGTCAGGTATAATAGATAAGCTGTCTCAACTAGACATCGATCCATAAGTCACCAGATGGGTAGCTAACTGGCTCGCTGATAGGACTCACCTAGTCAAAATAGGGTGAAGCTACCTCAAGCAGTAGACCCATAAGGAGCGGTGTACTCCAAGGTTTGGTCTTGGGGCCTCTATTATTTGGGATATACTTTTCTGAGGTCCAGGCCAAAACCAGTGGGCTATGGCTGACCATGTTTGCAGATGACTTGCAAGCTGGGTGCTATCATGAATTCCCCTGGTGATGTGGACATTCTCCAAGAGGGTCTCACCCAAACAAATGACTGGTGCCAGAAACATGGCCTCAAGTTGAATACCAAAAAATGCATCATCATCCCCTTTGGGGACAGTGATATCCCAATAAATTATTACATTAATAACAATGTCCTAAGCACACAATCAGTCGTGAGGAACTTGGGCACCCAGGTTGATAGCAACTTAAGTTATGAACACCATGTTGTTTCCATCGTAAGGAAAGCTTTCTATGGCCCACCTCATAAGTAAGGGTATCTTATCCAGGGACAAGGAGGTCATAACATCCCTGTATTCTTTCCTTATAAGGCCCATTACTGAGTACAATGCCCAGTCTGGCATGTAGCTCGCAAAGCACATGCAGCAGCTGGAGAGACTACATTGGTTCCTCACCAGGGGAATCCAGGGCCTCACAAATCTACCATACACAGAAAGGCTAAAAGCCCTATCCCTATACTCAGTTTCATACAGACTTCTCAGAGGTGACTTCTGTCTGGCATACAAAGCAATCTCAGACCCCGCCTTGATGGGACTGCTGCATATCTGCAAGTCAAGCTCCACTCGAGTTACCCACACACCAGGCCTCAATCTGATCTGTGATATCAATAGGACTTGTTGGTGGGACAGATTTGTGTCCCAGAGACTCCTCCATTTGTGGAATAGACTCCCTCTCCATGTCAAGCAGAGTACCTCTTCACCCCTTTTTAAGCGCAACCTGGATAACTAGACAGGAAACAGAAAATACATCCCTAGGATTCCACCCATGTCCCTGCTGGACAGGGGCATTGGGTGCTGACTTGTCAAAACATGGGCTAAACTCTTGGCTAGGCTTATAAGGCCCTCAGGGCCAATAGCCTAGTAACCGTCTATGATCCTATGCTCAGACAAAGATGGAATAACATACAACACTAGCATAGTTAGTAGAAGTAGTCTCATATGGTAAAGTTTTATTTGTTAAAAGTTCTAGGGGTTGTGCATTTAGTTTAACTGCAATTGCCTTTTATTATTCTCTGCTCAGAGTCATTTTAAATCCAAGAGGAATAATATTGAAAGTTATTAAAAATGTTATTACCATATGCCTGTTCCTGTTTAACAGATTGTCTGCTTTATCTATTTATATTTGTTTATTAATTACAAAACATTTCAGTAAAAAAAAAAAAAAAAACATAGTGAGTTAGTTCATTACCAGGTGCATCCTGGAAGGGAAGTAGCTAATCTTCCTAGCAGGCTTTGAAGCAATAATTGATGCAACATGTTCATGTGCACATAATTTTGTTATTAATTAATTAATTATTGGTTGATTTTGTTATTATTGATTTAATTAGTAGTTAACATGGGTGAGAGGGTTACATATAAAATCTGTACAGTGGCTGAACTTTAAAAACTGAAAAAAATCAAAGAAAATTCTAGTAATACCTGCAAATTTGTACATAAAAAGCAATGTATGAAATGTATTCTTGTCCATTCTCATATTGCACAAAGGACATCACAGGTTTGTTTTTGACAAAGGATGTAGCACCTGCTTCCTGAATTGTTTAAAATAATTTCATTTTGCAGCATGTTTAAGGGGTATGCTTGGACACTGAATTTTACTTCAGACAGCATAAATATTGGCTCTATTACACTTTAAACATAGTCTGACAGTTATTTATATTTATTTCAAATGGAGACATTGGGCCAGATTTCAAAAGGCTTGCTCTCAATGTAAGTGATTTACTCTGGTGTAAGCCTGCTTTATAGATAGGTCTTAGTCCAAAGTAAGTCACTTACATTGAGAACAAGTCTTTCAGAATTGGGGCAGGCTTGCACCAGAATAAGTCGCTTACACTGAAAACAAGTCTTCGAATATGGTCCATTGGCCTGCAGTCTCCACTTTCTTTCTTAGATGTAAAAAATGAAGCTTCTAACAACTTCCCTCAAAGTGGGGAAAGAACTTTCCAGCTAAGAGAAGCTGCATTTCTGCATAGCTGAAAGAAGTTCATCTGGAAATGCTAGACACTAAGGTCCAAATTCCAAAAGAGTTGCTCTCAGTGTACGTCTGCCCTGCTTCTGAAAGACTTGCTCTCAGAATAAGTGACTTACTTAGGTATCAGGTGTATCTATAAAGAGGCTTAAATTGGGAGGGCCAGATTCCAAAGCACTTACTCTCAGCCTGCTCTCAGTATAAGCGGTCACTTACACCGAGGGGAAGTCTTTTGGAACTGGGTCATATCTGTCTGTCTGTCTATCCATCTAGAAGCCCTAGCAGATAATTCCTGAAACTCAGGCTCACCACACAGGAGGGAAGTTTATAGCAAACTCCCCAGTAACATTCTTTCATATTATATATATTTGCGCATCATTACATTCTTTTTTTTTTTTTTGAGATAAAAAAATGGAACAGTCCATGTTCCTTTCAAGTAAGTGTAGATCTGCAAATACCCCTTAATTTATAATATCTGATTAATATTACGTTCATCTTGGGAATGTGGCCAGAAGAAATGATTTTGCACCAATAGATTAATACTGTTGTCCTCTAAGACTATCACATATTTAAAAAATATATGCTTTATAAATACTACCAGTGACAGATTTAGGCATGGGTGCAGGGGCACGCGCCGGCCCCTTTTCAACTTTTTTTCAACTTTCTTTCTTTTTTTGGGGGGGAAATCAGGTGCATCTTTCCTGAAGAATCTTGTCACCAACGCGCCAAATACATCAGAGATGTGATTGGAGGTTGCAGTCAGATGATTTTTTTTTTTTAATAACATTTATTAACGGTCCTCCTCCAACTGCATCTTCTCTTGTAATTTAGGCGTTGGTGAGAGCTATTAATCATAACTGTTGTCAGGAAGACAATCTTATTAAAATAACAAGTAGCGGGACAAAACTACTGCTCCGAGTGATCTGTTTTGAGGTAATGTGCTATTCTTTTGACTTTGGTTTTGCAAAAAAAAGATTAGTACTTTTTGTAAGGGTCCTTGCAAAAAAACACTGAAAGTAACAAAAGAACAGCCGAGGAGTGCTAAAAAATCCCAATTCTTTATTGTAAGCACTTTCGTTCATCCACACTATACAATGAAGTTCTTCAGACAAAACTCTACCCAACATTCAATGCCTTATATAAGGCTCTTATTTAATAAGTTAGTAAAACAAATAACAAGCTTCCTCAAATTGATCAAACTGTTAAGTGCTATAAAAAATGCCATTACAAATGGAATTTAAAATGCTAAAAAGCACGAAGAAATTTAAACATTATAATTCCTTATATAACGCAAACAAAATAAGATAAATATAAACCATACTAAAATGTATGTATTATCACGTTGTGTCAGTAGACAATACAATGATAAATAAACAGCCTCCACTTCCTATCAAGATGTTAAGCTAAAAAAGTGAATTAACTTTGACCCCCTCCTTTTATTTTAAAATTATTATATATATTATATATTATATAGAAAACTGCTACGTAAATTGAGTGGTATCATCATAGTAAAATGTAACTGAATAAATGTATACACATTTCATACTACATACCTATCCAATGAGGATTTACGAACACCAGTACCAGATTGGCAAGTTGTTAAATACCAATGCTTTGGCAAGGCATGTTATAGACAATCCCACACATAAATTCCATTTTATTATCATGGATCAAATAAGTAAAAATATTAGAGGTGGTCGGTGGGAACTGAAGTTGGAAGAATGTGAACTATTATGGCAGTTAAGAACTAATGCCCATGTTCCACCAGGGCTGAATGAATTTAGTTCAATTAAATGCATTCTAAAGGTAAAATCATTGGATAGGTAATATGTAGTATGAAATTTGTATACATTTATTCAGTTACATTTTACTATGATACCACTCAATTTAAGTAGCAGTTTTCTATATAATATATAATGTATGATATTATTTAAAAAAAGGGGGGTCAAAATTGATTCACTTTTTTAGCTTAACATCTAGATAGGACATGGAGGCTGTTTATCATTGCATTGTCTACAGACACAATGTGATAATGCATACCTTTTAGTATGGTTTATATTTGTCTTATTTTGTTTGCGTTATATAAGGAATTATAATGTTTAAATTTCTTTTGTGATTTTTAGCATTTTAAATTCCATTTGTAATGGCATTTTTTATAGCACTTAACAGTTTGTCTTGATGAGTGGATGGGAAACAGAAAATTTACCCTGGGGATCACTGCAGTGGCTCTGCTGGACAGAGGCACAGGGAACTAATGGCTCTGCTGGACTGAGGCACAGGGAACTAATCTAAGGGGGTGGCGAAAGCCAAAACATTCTGGCTAGGCTTATAGATACCCTCGGGCAGATAGCCTTGTACTTACCAATGAACCTATGATCAATTTGAGGAAGCTCGTTGCCTTATATAAGGCATTGAATGCTGGGTAGAGTTTTTGTCTGAAGAAGTTCATTGTATAGTGTTGATGAACGAAAGCGATTACAATAAAGAACTGGGATTTTTTTAGCACTCCTCGGCTGTTCTTTTGTTACTGTTTGTAAGGGTGCATGCTGTAGACAATATTTATATACTCTGTCTACCCAGATGTAATCTACCCTGGATATGTTTTATATAGTGAAACATTACCCACTGTCAATATTCAGCTTTCTTGCTTCTGTCTAATGTAAGATTTCAGTTCCCTCAGAATCCACCCAAAACGTTAAATGCTGGAACATTACCTGTGCTTGATGTCTAGTCTAGCTCTTGTAAAGAAATCGCAAGCATCATTTCTTCATGCTACACCACACAGTATTAAATTCTACATGCATAACGTTCTGCTATGAGGTGCTGTTCAGAGTAGTTTTTTTTTGGTTTTTTTTTTGCTTTTTGCTTGCAACTCTTAAGAGGAATAGACTCACTTTCCCACGCAACACGAAAATTCTTTTATTATGCAGGTACTCATAAGAATGCACATTTGTATTCTCTACTACTGTTACATCTGGTGCACATTTTAAAATGTACTATTTCGTCCTCTAACACGCGTGAAACCAACCAGCCCCCCCTGCTGCAGCACTTAGCTTTGCTGCCTCACTGTACTTGGTTATGTGCTATGACAGCTTCTTTCCAGAGCTAACACATTGGTCCTATGTCCAGGAGGGGTTTTGCCTGCCTTATACTTAACTGTATTGCTTTGGTTTATCGGGAAAGTCCAAAGTGGGTACAAGCCCCCTTTTCAGCAAACAGCTAGAAAGAAAAAAAACTCAGATATACTGATCATGATTAAATACAAATGCAGAAGAGGAAAACTGTGATGCCCCCCCCCCAAAAAAAGACAATCACCTATCGAATTTTCACAGCAAGTTATAGGTTAGCACAACAGCTAAAAATTGAAACATTAGGAATTTTCTCCTGCATCCCAAAGCTATATGTATGTATGTATGTACATGTAACATCTGCATACATCCCTCAGTGACCAGCACCCTAGATAAGACTGTGCCCATTAGCCTGTTGCCTGCAAGGGCAAGCTCGGTCTCCCTAGAACCCTAAATTACCTAAAGCAAATTATCTAACTTGGTTATATTACGCAATGTATATGCATGTTTTTCACACATTAGTGCATACATACACGTTCTACAAATAATTATATGTAAATAAATATATCTGTATTCAAAGACACACATAGTCGTGCACTACTACACAGAGAAGTCTCAACTGTCCCTGATTTTGCATAACGTACCGGCCTTTGCTGCATAATTTTGCCCTTTCTTTCTCTCTCTCTCTCTCGCTATATATATATATATATATATATATATATATATATATATATATATATATATATATATATATATATATATATATATATATATATATATTTTGTTTTTCTTTTTTGCTGAGATTTTCAGGTAAATCCTTAAGGATTCATAATGCGGCCATGAGAACGTTGTACTGTTTATTGTTCACAAAATGAGAGCTTTGTGTTCTCTTACCTTTCTAAATGGCATAGCATGCATACAGGGTAAAATACACTCTACAAAAGTGCACTGGGATCCTAGATCTGGCATAACATCTTTAATATTTTAAAATTGTCTCGTTTAGGTGTTCTATTTCTGTTTTTTTATCCATTTATTTTTTAAGCAAATATGTGAACGGTACACACCTTTAAAACGAGTTTAAAGGAGAAAAGACGATGTTCGCTATTATCTCTTCTCCTGTATTTGAACTCTTATTTGTCGGTGCTTTTTAACAGGGAGCCAAAAATTAGTGCATTCACTAAATAACACTAGACACAGTGATTCCATCTTCTTCTTCTTCTTCTTTCGGATTTTCCTAGTTAGGGGTCGCCACAGCGTATCATCCGTCTGCTCATGATTGGCAATTAAGTTTTACAATGTCGAGTTGCCAGCCCGGCGCCCAACCTTCCACAAAAGGCACACACACACACTCACACCTAGGGCCAATTTAGAGTGTCCAATCAACCTACTGCATGTCTTTGGGATGTGGGAGGAAACCAGAGCACCCAGAGGAAACCCACGTGACCACAGGGAGGACATGTATCAATGGAAACCCTGCTATTTTAACTAAGTGAATTACAGCAATATTTTAAATTGTCCCTTACTCCTGTCCTCTTGTTTTAATTAAGTGAATAACAGCAATAGATTTAACTGTCCCTTATACCTGCCTTCTTGTTTTATCTAAATGAGTAAGAGCTATATTTTTAAAAAGTGACTCCATCTTGGGGCCTTTGAGAACATTACACAGACCCAGTCGGTGCCCAGCTTTTTCAGTTGAAAGGCTTGAAACTGTGCCCGAGGGCTCTCTTCTCATCAAACTGTTCTTAACCACTGTTGTAATAGCAGGTGTTTTCATCTGGCAGCATTGTTTTAGACAGTTTTCTTAAATCCCATACTAACTGAATTGCTTCTGATATTAGTAAGTTATACAACCATTGCATTAGTTACTGTTCTAAGTACCAAAATCCATACAAAACGAAACCGAATATTGTGTGCATCTTTTACAAATGTGCAGCGCATTTACTTATTGCCTTGTGTCATTTTAAGTGACTTCAGAAGCTTAAAAAAGTTTTTGTTCCAGAAGCGTGAACACTTTAACTTTTAAAGAATAAAACTATCTCATAGTATTTAGATTCACTGCTTCTACTCCTCTGTTTCAGCTGTATGGTTGCCATGGTAATCCCTGCCCTAATGAGTGTCAAAGAGCAAAGGAGGAAGGTGGAGAAAAGCAGTTATAATGTGCACTCTCAGGCTCGCTCAACCCCCTTGGAGTTTAGTGAACGTTTTGACAACTTCTCTGTTGGTTAAAGATGCTAGTTATTTGTAGTTATGATTTGACTTTTTTTAAGCTTGACAACTAAAAATGTACCCTAAATGTTTTTAGAACCCAAAATGTCACATTTTGATATCTTACGAGGAGTGCAGCATTCTTCATTTGGGAAAGGTGGTTTTACTAAGTGCATATTTGATGGATTCTGCTCTACACAACCCACCATAAGGATGTGTGATATGAAAAAATAAACACTATACGTGCTTTATTCCCAGTGCAGTGTGTGCAGTCCCTATTTAGTCAATTCGCAGAAAACACATATGCTTGAGTGGAGGTAAGGGCAGGAAACAAAGACATACTTTCTGGATGTTAGAAGGTACTCCATGAGTCTCAACAACTAACAGTTAAGATAGAAGGTGATGAGATAAAAACAGTGGTGTATAATCAATCTACAGGAAAGTCTCCAGGAACAGAAGGTTCTGGACATTGGGAAAGATTGACCGACTGAGGGGAACATCCCTTTTTTAGTGGATGCCTGGGGAGAAAAGCTCCACAAGATACAGAGAGAAAGTAAAACAGATGCATATAAAGTGACATAATTTTTTAAGTAAAACTGTAGTAAACCTGTCGACTGAACTAACATTTTATAAAAACTGCAGATGTGGCTTTTGGTGAAATCCATTATGAATGTAACACACAAATTTGTAGAAAAAACAATGATAAGACTGCACATCTTCCAGACAGGAAATGGCAGGTATCATACAGCAATTAGACAAGTACAATTCTAGTTTGATGTCAGGGTGGCTGCGGTAGTGCAGCAGTTAGCATTGCCTCCTCACAGCAAGAGGTTCTCTGGTTTGATTCTCAGCTGGGGTGCCTTCTGTGCAGAGTCTGCATGTCCTCCCTGAGGTTGCATAGGTTTCCTCTGGGTGCTCCGGTTTCCTCCCACATCCCAAAGACAGCCTGTAGGTGGCTTGGACTTTCTAAAGTGTGTGTGTGTGTGTGTGTGTGTGTGTGTGTGTGTGTGTGTGTGTGTGTGTGTGTGTGTGTGTGTGTGTGTGTGTGTTCCGTGGAAGGTTGGGCACGGAGCTGGCAACTCAGCTCCGTAAAGCTCCACTGCCAATCGTTCTGAGGACCATTGTTCCACTGTGGCGACTCCTACCTGGGAAAAAGCCAAAAGACTTGGTATGGCAACCAGTCATCTTTTCCAAGCATGCATTGAAAATACTTGTACTATCTGTGCATGTGCTCTGTGCTGCACAGGAATTAACTTTCTACGACCATATTCACAGCAAAATCATGTGCAACTGAATGTAAACTGATGTCTTTCCAAACATGTCAGAGCTTCTTAAGGTGATCTTTTCACAACCATCAAACCTAGTGTCCCATTTTCCCACTTCCATCCCAGTAGTTAACTAACCACACTGCACACCCCCCCCCCCCTTTGGAAATTCCTGGATCCTCCACTGACTACCCTCTGAGATCCTCTAAACTTTTAAAAATTAAACCTCTACTGTCTACACTTTTAAGAAATTCTGTCTGCTACCTCCTGAAATCGTAATAATACTTATACTTTTTTCAGTTCAGTAATGCTATCTACGTAAGAAGTTTGGTCAATTACAGACATTTATGTCCTCCATAAACAATACTTCTGTGAGGTGCAGGGAAAGAAAAACATATATAATCAGCTGAGTACACAAACTATACCTGGCTATGCCTGCACATGCTGAATTCAAGTGTTAACGTTCTGCTTGAAGGAGGAGTTAGAATCGCATTACAGGTACCGCCTACTCGGTGTCAGTTTGCTCTTGGTGTTCTCCTTTCCCTTGGCTACAAATTACCATAGAGAGATGCGGTGACAAGGCAACCCAAGAAAATAAAAAAGCAATAAAGTGAAGAAAGTAAAACAAGATTTGCTATAATAAAGCACTGCAGGAAACATTCGTATGCTACAACATGGAAACCAATGAACCCATCCCAGCCTAATTTACAATAACTAGGAAACAGAAGAATAACCTGAATCATGAAGATATTAATAAATAGTATCACTTTTACTCCTGATAAGCCAAATTAAATGTAAACCACAAACTCTAGTTCCTCTCAGCAGGAACAAAATACTGAAGCTCATTAACGGTGTACTGCTGAAAAGAGAAAAAAGTAGTGTTGCTTTTAGATTATCAGCTTTTAGAATTTAATGGCCTCATTCTGTTCTGTATGCTCCAGATTTATAATTAGGATTTGGAGGCATAAGTCTCAAATAAATTATCAGGATAGTAATAAAAGACCAAGGAATAGTAGATGGGATCAGCAGAAGAAAAGTGGTTACGTATGCAGTTCCTTTCACCTCTGTACAGGTACTGCAAAAAAAAAGCTGATTGTTGTATCCTACTTGAAGATGTTAGAATGCTCTTCGCTCTTTTTGCTGTCAGTGGAGAGCAATTAACACATTCTGTGTCCTTCGTGGAAATATGTTAGGGTGTGAAAAACGAACAAGTGATTTATTTTTCATGAACTGCCTTTTCTTTTTTTATTCTTTCTTTTTTTCTTTTTCAGTGAGGTGAACAGAGATAATACCAGCATAAAACTCTGATGGGAGAAAATAAGAATGCATCACGTATACAGATTTCAGGCTGATCTATGTGTTTAAATAAGGACCAAACATTTTTAACAACTGTTTTTCCCATTTGTTTTTGCAGAAGAGGAGACTGCTTTTATCAAACTTTGGTAGAAGGAAGAATTTTCCCAAGTGAGTACTGGAATGATCAGGGTGAATCCTATTGTGGTGCACTTGTTTTTAAAGAAATGAAAGTCACTCTGTATAGAATTTTAGTGGGAGTAGCAACAAAATCTGAAAACACGGGTCTGGATTTGACGGGTCTGAGAGGGAATTCCTGCCCCAATCTGCCATTTATGTCACACTCACCACCATATGCATCAGGACAGGAAAGAATTACATTGTTGTAACACTGCTTTTAAGCTAAGTTTACCAACTTCAAAACCAAACATATAAAGCAACCCCCCACTCAGGATAACATTCCTTAAATCAAAAGTGCTGTATATATATATATATATATATATATATATATATATATATATATATATATATAGGTCCCCTTCTAATGGTCAATATTTCAAAATGTCGACATTCATATGGCCGAGATCATATGATCGACATTTGAAATGTCGACCATGGGGAACCGGCATCACGCTACAGTGCGGGATGAAAAGATTTCCACTTCCACACTCTTGGAGTTGGTATATTATAGTGCAATCTTGGAGTTGGTATATTATAGTTACGGGAGGTGTGGGGGCAGAGCTAGCAGCATTAAGGTAAGTTTGTGTTTATGTTTTCTGGTTTACTTGAATGGTCGACCATATTTCGGCCATATCAAGTAGACTCATATATATATATATATATATATGTGTGTGTGTGTGTGTGTGTGTGTGTGTGTGTGTGTGTGTGTGTGTGTGTGTGTGTGTGTGTAATATGTGATTTCAAAACTTTCTATACAAAACATTCACGCAGCATATTTCTGGTGTAACCTGATGCTAAGTGGAAGTAGTAAAATGTTTTATGAGAAGGCCTGAACTCTTACGGACAAGTGCAACAGACTAAGCAAAGGAAAATAGCGTAGTGATAGGAATCATACCTCTCAAGTTCTAGCTCAGGAAATCTGGTGTGTGTGTGTATTTTATATAGTACACACACACACACACACACACACACACACACACACACACATATATATATATATATATATATATATATATATATATATATATGTATGTATCAAATTGCGATAACTAACAAATGAAGAACTGTACTAATAAAACAACAAACATAACATATATCATAAACATAAGAAAAAAGTTTGTTGTTTTTATATATATATATATATATATATATATATATATATATGTATTTCTGTGCATATGTATTTGTGTGCGTATGTATTTGTGTGCGTATGTGTGTATATATATATATATATATATATATATAGCCGACATTTCAGAATGTCTAAAACCATATGGCCGAGACCATATGATCGACATTCGAAATGTCGACCATACAAAAAAAAAACATGAAAAAATCTTACCTTCACGCTCTGCCCCCCACACCCCTCCCCCAGAACATAAATATACCAACTCCAAAATCGCACTACAGTGCGGAAGATAGAAATCTTTCCATTTCCCACTGTTTGCAGATGCCAGTTCTGCATGGTCGACATTTCAAATGTCGATCATATGGTCTCGGCCATATGGTCTTAGCCATTCTGAAATGTCAACCATGTGAAGGGGACCCATATATATATATATATATATATATATATATATATATATATATATATATATATATATATATATATATATATATATATATATATATATATATATATATATATATGTGTGTGTGTGTGTGTGTGTGTGTGTAGAGAGAGACAGCAAGCTTGCATTGGTTTGGTCATCAAGGAGATTGTTCTACATCTGTTTAATCGACCTAATTTTGGTCAACTATACAAATAGTTGACAGGTGTGCAAGCTCAACAGTCCCCAGGTAGGCTAGTACTCCCTTTCCCTGGGGATTGTCTGATTTCAAAGTTAGTATGTATATATATATTTAGGGGGTGTGGTGTGATGTTGTTTTTTTTTTTTTAAGTAATATTTGCATGCACTGAGAAGCAACCTGAGCACATGTGAACGTTTTCATTTTCAGCATCAAATGATTTTACTTAAGGAAGTCGACATTCGTGTTAGTCAACCAACTGAGGGCATATCATATATATTTATGTACACACACACACACACACACACACACACACACACACACACACACACACACACACACACACACACACACACAAACACACATATTGAATGTCAAAATATCTAAAACAACACCCAAACAACAAATACCTTAAATACTGTTTTCTGCAGGAGGGCAAGCCCCCATGATCCACTCACCCCTCTCAGTAGGGCTGCCAACTTTTCATGTCAGAAATTCTGGATGTGTATGTTGTTGTTGTTGTTGTTATTGTGTCTTTTGGCCTTTCCCGGTTAGGGGTCACCACAGCGGAACTCTAGTCCGCTAATGATTGGCAGTTGATTTTTACGTGCTGAGTTGCCGGCCCTAACGCACAACCTTCAACGAAGGTACGCCCATTCACGCATGTCTCCACAGTAGATGCTCTAGCTGAGAATCGAACGGGACAACGTCTTGCTGTGAGGCGACAACGCTACCACAGCACCACCACCGCAGATAAATTCTGGACGTGTATATGAAAGCAAAATGCATGTAATTATGGTACACCCGTCCCCGCCCACACAGCCATTCCAGTGTCCCATTACTTGGCTATTCCTCTATTTCTTCCCAGTTACCATAAAAACTGTTAAAAACTCTCAGTGTGCATACTGTTTTCTGCTTTACTTCTACAATGATTACAGATATTTGGATTTAATTTAACACTTTTATTTCAACTTTTATAGCACAAACACTGATAGACATTTGCTAAACAAAGTAATACACTCTCACAATGAAAACAGACTTGGCATTAAAACTTTTCTGCCTTTGAAACTCACATTCACTGAAACAGTCTTGAAACCCACATTCAAAGAAAATGTATCTGGCCACTGGCAGATTAAGTTTACCTTTGGGCTGTTTTCAAATCATAGGCCCCTTGCACATATTTTAGGACCATGCAAAAGTTCTTAAGGTTCATAGGTAGGTACTAGGCTATTGGCCCTAAGGAATGATTAAGCCTAGCCAACATGTTATGGCTTTCACCTCCCAAGTAGTTTTGTTACCTGTGCCTCTGTTGAGCAGGGCCACAGAAGTGAATCCCGGGGTGAATTTCCAGTTTCCCAACCACTCATCAAGATTCCTCTTGAAGAGCGCTAATGAGGAGCTCTGCCTCACCTGTATGAGGACCTTATTCCAGAGCAAGGGGAGTCTCTGGGACATGAATCTGTCACTCCAACAAGTCCTGTTTATTGCTGAGGTCAGGTTTAGGTCCCTTGAGTGTGTAGCTCTGGTGGATTGGGTTTTTCTTAGGTGGAGCATTTCCAGCAATTCTGGGTTTGACATAGCCTTGTATGTCAGGCAGAGATCACCTCTGAGTAGCCAGTATGCGACCAAGTACAGTTTGAGTTTTTTGTAGCCTCATGGCATAGGGCATCTGTTTAAAGCCTGTTATCCTGTTTGTGAGGTATTTTTGAGGCCTTTCCAGTTGTTGCAGGTGTCTTGTAAGGTACATCCCGAACAGGGAATTATATTCAATAACGGGTCTAGTGAGTGATGAGTAGAGGGGGACAATAACTTTCTTTTTCCTAGATGCAAACCCCTTTGTGATAAGGTGGGCCATGTAGAAGGATTTTCTAACCACTTTAGCGATATGGTTGTCAAAGGAGAGGTTGCTATCCACCTGAGTCCCTAGGTCTCTTATCACACTCTCTGTGTTAAGTGGGCTGCCACCTATGTTGTAATTCATGGGTACTTGTTTTTTCCCAAAAGAGATGACAATGCACTTTTTGACATTTAGCCTGAGGCCATGATTTTGGCACCACATATCTGTATCAGTGAGACCCTTTTGGTGGGTGTCTATGTCAGTAGGAGTCTCAATTATGGCACCCAGTTTGCAGTTGTCTGCGAACATTGTTAGCCATAGTCTCTCCATGTTTGCTTGTACCTCAGAGAAGTAGATACCAAACAGGAGGGGTCCCAGGACTGAGCCCTGTGATACTCCACTTGTCACAGGTTTGGAGTTGAATCTAGCGTTTCCTATTCTCACTGAATGGGTTCTATCCTTGAGCCAGTTAGCAACCCATCTTGTAATGTAGGGGTTTATATTTAGGTTGGTGAGTGTGTTGATAATTCCCAAATGGGGGATGGTATCGAAGGCCTTCACAAGGTCAAGGTATGCTGTGGGCCACCTTTCCCTCATCTATTGCTTTAGTAGCCACCTCAAAGACGTCAACCAGGTTTAGGAGACATGACCTTCCCTTTATGAACCCAAACTGAGTAGGGTCTAAGGTTTGTAGGTTCCCAATGCCATTGTTTGTGAGTTGCATGATGATGCACTCCATGGCCTTGCAGACAAGGCTCATCAGGCTTATGGGGTGGTAGTTCCCGAGGTCAGTGGTGGCACCTCCCTTGTGGAGTGGGGTAACTGTTGCCATACGCCACTAAGTGGGCACATAGCCTGTGGTGAAGCTGTGGTTGAACATGGTATTAAGGTGAGGGATTAATTAATTTTGGAGTTCATGTAACACGCAGCCTGGGATGCTGTCTGGACCCATGGATGCTGTGTTTTTTGCTTTGGAGAGTGTTGTTTTCACCTGGGTGTCTGTGATTTTAGGGGCAGCACAGTATTCTGGTATGGATATGGGCCCTTTAGGGGGTGAGGGTGGGGTAAAATTTGCACTGAACCTATCTGCCAATATGTTGGCGATATCAGTTGGTTCCATAAATTTAGAACTATGCTGTAGCTCAGAGCAGATCTGAGAATTGCTATTTAGGTTCTTGATATAGCTAAAAATGCTTTGTTGGTTATCTTTGGTGTCTGTTGCAATTTTTCTTTCAAAGCTTGCCTTAGAGGATTTTATAAAGGGTCTTAGCTTTTTGCTGAGGTTGGTCAGAGTGCACCTTCATTCCTGGGTTTTTACCCTTTTTTGTAATAATTTCTTCCTTCTATTATAGAGCTTATTTATGGCCAGGGTCCACCAGACTGGTTTCCTCTTTTTGGAGGAGTGGGTCTTAGTCTTGTTTGGGATAGCATGGTCCATGCACTCATGTAAGTGCTTGTGGAGTGCTTCTCTGTAGGATACAGCAGATTCAATCATATTGGCATTCTGCGTGGGAGTAACGAAGTTTGCCACCTCCGTCTTGAGTAGCATAAAATTCGCTTTGGAGAAGTTTTTACCATTTTTTCCTTGGGGTGGTGAGGGCAGTAGGTCGATATCTAAGGTGATGAGTTTATGGTCTGATCTGGCCAATGAGGAATTTATCTCAGGTGTGGAGCACTTGTCCCCCATGTTGGTGATGACCAAGTGCAGTATATTGTTTCCCCTTGTGGGGGTGTTTATAAGCTGGTCCAGGGCATTTGAGTTAATACATTCCAGGAAGCGCTGAGCAAAGGTATTAGTGCTTCTGTAGTTTTCCCAGTTGATGTTTGGGTAATTGAAATCACCTAGTATTAGGGTGTTCAGTTGGACCCTCATGTTTTCCAGTACCTCGAGGAACGAGGAGTGAGTGTCTTGGGGCAGAGATGGTGACCATTGGCAAGCTACACTCTGGATTGCAGTTTTGCCCATTGTCAGTTGCACTTGGATGATCCCCAAGGCATCATACTTTGCAACCAGTCTGGAGGTGTGGTTATCCTTGATGAATATGGCTACACCTCCTCCCTTTGTGTTTCGGTCCGCATTTTGTGGCCAAAATGTGTGGTATGAGTTGTAGCCTGGAATCGCTGGGGTGCTCTCTTGAGCCTTCAACCAGGTCTCCGTTACTGCACAGATATCGATGTTCTCCATTTTGAGGAGTGCCTCGAGAGAGTGCATTTTGAGGTTTAAACTCCTAGCGTTGAGCAGCATGACCCTCAGTTTTTTGTCACTAGTACTTGTTATGGTGGTGGGTTTGTCTTTTGAGCCTTGCCTAAAAAAGGCACAATGGGGGTGGCAAGAGCCTTTGTCTGTATCCTGAATCCCAGGGGTGACAAGTGCAAGCCATCTCTGGCAAAGCATCGAGGCTTATCAAGCATGTCATCCCAGGCAGACAAATACTGGATCCCCTTTGAATAACACCAGAAACTTAGCCAGTTGTTGAAATTTATCATTTTATCCTTGTATTGAGGTATCATTCTTGGTGAGGGTAAGATGCTACTCAGGGCTAGGGTCATACCTGCCTTGGTTACATAATCAGAGAGCTCTCCTATGTCCCTTTTCAAGTAATCCAGGGAGTACATCTCAGGTCATTCACACCAACATGGACAATGACAGAGTTGTATTTGTACTTGTTGTGGAGTGACCTGAGTGCCTGGGTAATGTGGCGGATTCTGGCGCCCGACAAGCAATTGAGAGTGACCTTCTCTTTGTCCAGCCTGGTGAGTGGGACATCAGTGTGCCTGACTATGGAGTCATCTATTACAAGTGTGTTAGGTATGGTGTTTTGCCTTAAGGGCTGCGGTTGTGCAGAACACTGGTTTTGGAGGTTATGTGTTGATTGCGTTGTATTTGTGGGTGTAGGTTGCTTGCCTGTCTGCTTTGGAGGTCTCTGTTGTTTCCACAGATTTTTATTTAGAGCCTCTGAATATGTCTTTGTGTATCTATGTGTGTAATTTGTAGTTGCTTGTTTGGTGGGTCTATGTGTAGTAGGTGGGGTGTTGCAGGTTGGTACCTTCTCTTCATGACTGTCAATTTCAGTCATGGATGGAGAGAGCTTTGCCTCATGTTTGGCTGTGTGAGTGCATCTCTCGCAGATTTTGGTGCCGTGTGGTAGGAGGAGAGGGTTGTCTGTGTACATGAGGCAGTTGTGACATTTCTCAGGACACCCAGATTCATCAGGTGAACAGGAGAATACACTGGGAGCTGGCTCTTGGACATGCCTGAATGGGTTGAGGAACTTATTCTTGCTTACCTGGTGAGGAGAGAGTAGTTAGACTGTTCCCTACAAACAACTGTTGGGGATCGAGCACTGTAGTTTGTCAGTGCTTTTGTCACTTTTTTGTAGCAAGTGCTAGTCAGAAAGCACTGATTTGAGTGCTGATTTGAGTGCTTGAGTGCAGGGACTGACTATCGGTACAGAGCAAGTGCAGGGAAAACTACAGCTGAATTGAGTGCTTAGAACAAGAGAAGGCTAGTTTCAAGGGAAAAACTGAAGTGCAGACTTTATGGCTCCGGGAATGGGTTAACCCCAGCTAACCAGCGCTGCCCAACATGCAGTGGCGGCTGGTGAGTTCAAATTGAAGGGGGGCTGCAGGAGACAGCTGAATGGGTGGGGCCAATGGGGAGGGGTGCGGTCAACTAGAAAGCGGAGGAGCTCTGCTCAAAACCACAAAACCTGGAACTTTAATTAAATACGCTGCCCTGGGTGCCAAACCATCATTATGAGAGTGCAATCAAGACAATGTGAAGTGTAGAAGAATATTTCAATGCATTAGCTGCATGGCAGCTTACTTAATACCTAGAGGGAAACAAAACGTCTGTGAGGCATGAAAAAATAAATTACTTTTTAAATACATTAGTCAAGTGCTGCGGAGGTGGTGCTGCAGTAGTGTTGTCGCCTCACAGTAAGACGCTGTCCGGTTCGATTCTCAGCTAGAGCGTCTTCTGCGTGGAGACATGTGTGAATGGGTGTACCTTCTTTGAAGGTTGTGTGTCAAGGCTGGCAACTCGGCACGTAAAAATCTATCTGCCAATCATTAGTGGACCGGAGTTCACAAAGCGACCTAACCGAAAAGCCGAAAGACACAACAACTGGAATGCCAGTCAAAATCAGCTACAAGAAAAACAAGCAGCACTCAACTCAAACCACTTCCCCTTGTACTCCAGTTCCAATTATAATTTATATTCAGCTTTATTAAAGTACCAGGTAACATGCTGAAAGTAGCAATCTCTGTGATACCCCCACTTGTAAAAATGTTTCTTATCCAAAAAAGATCTGCTGCCTGACAACAACTATCTACTTGTTTCATGGGGAAAACATGATCAAAGTAAAAAATGAAAAGCAAACAAGAAACAAGCTCAAGATACATTGCTTAAAGGATTACTATACAGGTAATGGACCACACACGATAGACTGGCATTCTGTTTGGTTTACAGGTAAAGCCTGCAAAGATGACTGCAAGTCTCCCAACAAATGTAATGAGATTCTTAAAATAATAATGTAATTCTGTCCTTTATTACAAATACTGTCATATGCATTTCAATACCCAAGGCTTATACATTATCTAGTTATGCAAGTATTCTCTGTATGGCAACAGAAAGGCTTTCACTGTTGGCAATTCTTTTAACAGTATGCTTATTACAGCTTACTTGCATCTTACAATCTCAGAAAAGCTTACCTGATGGTCATTAAAGCATTGCTACTTAAACAGAGAGCAACAGGCACATTCTGAGTAATAATAAACATAAATCAACAGTATAAAAATATGAAAAATCCAAACATTCTACAAAATCAAGGGCAGAATAAAAGTAGTACTTGTGTCTACCTTGGATGGGGGGATACTCTGCACATTTACACTGCACAACTGCTCCTTGCCTTGCTTGGACACATCCAGAGTCACACTACATGAGGCAGTGGGGTGCAACAAGTATGTCACAATTTGAAATGTCTCTGGATGACTGTGATGGCCCTGACACATTTGTCATACCTCTCAACCTCAGAGCAAGAAATCTGGACAAAGCCATACATAGACGTGGGACAAGGCCCAAAAATAAGGACAATTTTTATTGCTCTTATAAACTTAGAAAGGTTATAAAGTAGTAGGTCTTGCATTAGTATGAATTTCTGAAGGGTATGAAATCTGAAACTCAAATGTCTGTCATTATTTTCTAACTTCAGTCTTTAATGACTTGCTACTAATTTGCCAAAAAACACAATTTTATGAAAAATGGACCAAAATGTGATGCAAAAATATAAAATAGCCACACAATACAGCTGGGAACCTGTCAAAGATGGGACACCTTTTTAATATTAGTACTGCTAACATGAGCAGCTGACAAAATAAAAGAAATCTGCATGCATTTCTGAAATAAAAGTAATCTATAACTCTGATTATTACAGTTATTTCTTAATTGTAAACCCTCCACATTTTCTTCCAAAATTGCCATTTTGCGGTGGGATTATTAGGGGAAGAGCAACATTTTGAGCCAAAATCGGGGACAGTTCAGAGGTTTGGATATGCCTAATTCTTTAAAGCAATTTATTTGCACATACCTCTCAACCTGTTAATGCAGGAAATCTGGACAAGGCCAAATATACTTATAAACAGTACAAAAAATTGTTGTGTAAACTGAGACAGTTGATAGACTAACAGGTCTTGCTTTAGCATGCATTTTTCTGAAGGTTATGAAGTCTGAAACTCAGTGTCTGTCATTATTTAGTGACTTAATTCCTAAATTATTTGCCAGAAACCCACACATTTAACGAGGAACAAACCAAAAATAAGAAGCAAAAATCTATTCATTCTGTGAAAATCTGGACAGTTGAGAGGTATAGTTCAGCCGGAGCTGTCTTTGAGTTTGCTGCCCTTCCCCCTCACAAAATCGTGGTCAAATGGAGCCCCCCCCCCTTCAGCTATTCCAATGAACCACTACTTGGCTATTTCATCCCATTTACCATAAACACTAATGTGAATACTGCTTTACTTCTACAATGATTTGGACTTCATTTGAAAGTTTTATCTTGCATTTTACAGCACAAACACTAAGACATCTGCTAAACAAAGCAATGCAATCTCACAATGAAAACAGACTTAGCATTAAAACTTCTCTGCCCTTGAAACTCACATTCATTGAAACAGCATTGAAACCCACATTCAAAGAAAATACATTTTGCCAGTGACAGATAAAGATTAACTTTGGGCTGTTTTCAAATCATAAGCCCCTTGCACATGAAACATACACATAGTCTTTGATGCACCTTTCTGATTTTATTAAATTATATTCCTTGTACAATATAGTACAGCTGTAGAGGGCTTTTTAAATTTGTTTTGAACATTTTTCCAGTAAACAATGAAAAAAAATGCATGCACCAATAACGACAAAACTGCCCAGTTCAGAACATGTCTATCATAAAAGTCTACTCAAACTTCTACAGTCCACCAGTATCAGTAAATATGCACAATCTCTGAAGAAGTAAAAGTCATCTAAATAATTCCACATTAAAGAAATCTGTAACTAATGAAGAGGTTGCTGCTAGCAAACAACTTTATATGTCATTGTTTCATCTACAAATAAAGTGTCTGTTACCCTTGAGGAACAAATTGCCTATGTTTCATTAAAAATGATAAGCCTGACAACAACTATCTACTTGTTTCATGGGGAAAAATGATCAAAGTATCAGTAAATATGTACAATCTCTGAAGAAGTAAAAGTCATCTAATAATTGCAATAGGGAATGGATGGCAAACTGATAACAGGTTCAGAGTTACTAGGTGTCTTCACCAAAAAGGACTGCAGCATCCACCCCCTTTACAATACAGTACAGTATCAGCAATGCATCTACCTACTGCGGGAGTAGAACCCACAGCCTTCTGCATCAAAAGCAAGTACACTACCGGTTGTGCTATTAACAATGCAAGCAGACTCAGCATAAGCATCACTAAACTTTTGTTCCCCTGCAGCTCTCAGCTTTTTGTAAAATCTACTTGACACTCAGCTGTATCTCTGAACTTTGCAGCTCAAGAAATCTGGAAAAAGCCAAAATTTAGGGGGGGGGGGGGCAAAAGACCAAAAAACAGGGACACATTTTAAAAATTGTTATAATGTTATTATTATTATAATATTATTGTTATAATGTTGGAAAGTTGCTAGAATAAAATGCTGTGTTACCACCATACATTTCACTCCCAGGCATTGAACCCAGGACCCTGTGCATAACAGTCACAGCAACATACCACTATGCCAAATCAATCATCTATTTTATGAAAGAGGAAGACTGAAACTTAAATGGCTACATTCAGTGAATTCAGTTCTCACCATAGCTGTCAACATCTTAGCACAAAACACCTGAACAAAGCCAATTATGGTGGAATACAGCCCCCAAACATATTCAGTGAGTTCAGTTATCACCATAGCTCTTAGCCTTGGCACAAAGAAAACTGGACAAAGCCAATAATGGGGGAACACAGTCCCAAAAATAAGGACACATTTCAAATATCCATCTTATAAACTTATAAACTTGCTATAATAATAGATTTTGTGTTACCGTGTACTTTCTGAAGAATATTAAGTCTGAAATTCCAATGCTTGTTATTTTTATTTATTTAACATTTGTTAACCAGGGAAGTCTGACTTGGAACAAAAGGCAATTTTTGGCAGAGGAAGATACACTCCAAACATGTCTTTGTAAGATGGGAGGACACCAGAGCAAACCCACACAAACACAGGAAGAACATGCAGACTCCACATAGAAGGCACCCCAGCCAAGAATCAAACCACACAACCTGTAGCTGTTAGGCAACAATGGTACCACTGCACCATTGCACAACTGGCTATGTTGAGAACAAACATATAGAAACCACAGATTTTATGAGGAACAGAACAAATATGAGGCACAAATCTGCATTTTTTTTTTACAAATGGTGGTGGGTAGGGAATTCAGGCTCTTGCCATTTGGGCCCAAGGTACAGGGTTCAAGCTTTATTCTCTACCCACCACCATGTAGTGACTGGGGCATCACACATAGACACACACACACACACCTCTTACCTGCCCTGCACATCCGAAGCTTTGTTGTATCCTGCACCATCATTGCCGTGCCCGAGGAACTGTTATCCTGCGAGAGAACCTAAGGCTCTGTCCCGCGAGACCACCCTGCCTGCAGACGTTGCAGTCTGATCCCCTTCCAGTCTATGCAGTTAGAATTACTGCATAGACTGCTGGGTAAATGTGGAGGCACATGTTGTAGTCTGGACTGCTGGTGGAGACAGTCTGGATTCTGTGCGCATGCTCCAGACTGGTTCACCAGCAGTCTGACTATTGGAAATGCCGCGAGTGCGCATGCGCAATGTTCCAGGACTTGCGGTTCATTTTATTATTTTCTTTTTGTTATTTTTATTTTATATTTTGTTTAAATTTCTTATTTTACAGTTGGGTGGGCTGCAGTCCTGCAGTCCAATAGCACGGGCCGCCCCGATGCAAAACCGTGCAATTACGTTTTTTATAGCAGGAAGATCAAAAGAGATAGAATTAGCCCAAACTGGCCAATAAAACTACAATTTCTGAGTAGAAACAACTCCTCCAGAGACAGATAGGCAGCCCAAGGTTCACCACTCTCACTGATGAACAAAGAAACTTCCTACCACCTTAGTAAGGTATGGGTAACACAGAAACTAAAACACTACCAGTTTAACTACAATTAATTTAACTACAGTTAAAACAGTACTTTTTAAACAGAAAATGGCTATCGCACCTGAGTGTGTAGCCAAATATAGTAAAACAGCTAAATATACACTTGCAAACAATTTTAAAAAGTGCAGTCACAAAAAGGTGCAGTAAACAGATTTAACTGCTTTAAAAGTTTCAGAAACGCTAAAAACAGAGCGTTTAGGCGGAAATAAGATTAAAAGTCAAACCAGCAGTCACAAATCAGTGCAATGTTTCTCCTTTTTCTGCTGCTGAAGGGCTCTGCAGGACACCAGGTGGGATCTTGCTGAGGAGATACTCTGATTCACCTTTCTGACTGTAGTAAATTACAATATCAAATTATATCCCTTGCATAATACAGCACCATGTGTTAGAGCGTGTTTTACATATATAGTTTTGATAATTTTTCCAGTAAGCAATGAAACAAAACATATGAGCTAATGATGACAAAACTGCCCAAATGAGAACATTTCAACCATAAAAGGCCACTCAAACTTTTGTAATTACAGTCCACCAATATAAGTCAATATGCACAATCTCTGCAGAAGTAAGTCATCCGAATAAGAGATCTGTAACTAATGAAAAGGTTGCTGCTAGCAAACAACTTTTTATTTCAATGTTTCATCTACAAATCCAGTGCCTGCTGCACTTGAGGAATAAATTGCCTATGTTACATTAAAAATGGTAAGCTGGTAATATTGCAATAAGGAATGGATGACAAACTGAAAATAGGTTCTTTAAGTTCCTAAGAAATAGTGAAGTCTACAGAAGTGCTTGATGATTTAGATAAAAGATAATCCTCCATCCTGGAGAAAATCTTGTTTAGCTACACTGAAATTCAAGTCTGAGAAGCACAGTACTTGTATGATTTAGTTTATGTCAAATAAAACAAAGCAAACAAAAGAATTTAGTACAACATCCTAGCAGGATACAGCACAATACATATAATGCAATTCGTTCATTCCATTTGCGTTAGTTTCCATAAAATGCCCTAAATACCAAGCTTCTTTGCCAGCTGTTGTCACAAAATGATTCAAAAAAGCCTCTGCTAGACAGGAACATTTTTCAATGCTGAGTACTTACAATACAACAGTTTCTGGTTCAGTAGCAGCGATGAAAGATAGCTGATTTTGGTGTGTTCTGCTTCCCTCCAAATGCAGGAAAGTATATACTTCTAGATTTCTTAATTAGCATCTAGAAAGAGAGATATCAAATGTAAACAATGTGGCAACTGAGATATTTAATTTATTTTATTTTATTTTACATTTGTTAACTGGGAAGATCCGACTGGACCAGGTCCATTTACATTGGAGGCCCGGGGAGAAAAGCTCCGGCATTTAGTTTAACAAAACAAATAACATCTATAGTTTAACAAAACGATACAACATATATAGTGAACAATATAATGATAGGGAAACAAAATAAGCAATAAAAAGAAACCGTAAAAAGAATGGTAGTGACAGTTATACAGTGCTGGACAGTTATCACGAGAAGAAATGTGTCAAGCATTTCAACAGCCAACAGTTTGACATTCATAATTCAATTAACATGCAGGTGAATTCTGTTGTGCATAAGGAGAGGAGCAGATGCCCTGCAGGTTGTATCAGTGGAACTGGCTGAGTTATTGACTTCTAGAGGGTTAAGGTGAGTTAGTAAGTGAGAGGGGGAGATAGAAGCAGTGAGGGTATGATTATGTGAAACAAGGGCATAACCAAGTACTAAGGAGATGTGATTTGAGGGAGTTTTTGAGTTGTGAGGTGGTAAGGGCAGTGGACAGAGAATGGGGAATCTTAACACAGTATTCCCTTCACCTTGAAAAGCAAATAACAGACTAAAGGCAAATGTATGTATTAGCCATTTATACAGCTCCCTAAATGCTTAAAATCTGTCTAATGATAAAGCTGTCTGCCCGGCAATTAGTTGGCTTTTAGCAGTTCACATAGGAATAAACAGAAGTTACAGAAATTTTGACCAGGTAAAGAAATATGCTGAACTCTAGTTTAATGCAGTTTAGGCAATGACATCATAATTAAAAACACTTAACAGAGTAATACTATGCCTGGGTACTGATTCATATTTACAGAACAATGCCACCGTGCCAAGTACGGAGAAATTCTGCACTTTTCAGCTTAACCTGTTCCTGAAAAAAAAAACATCTGTATAATAGATGTCAGCACAGGTATGAAGGGATTAAGAGGTGAACCTCTGACTTCAACAGCTAAACCCAAGTTAAAAGTATATATATATATATATATATATATATATATATATATATATATATATATATATATAAAGAGAGAGGCAGACAGAATCAGAGCACTTAAAGTGAACTAGTAAGTTTGATATTTAATGATGAATTGCTGGTGTTTCTACCAACATATAAATTCTGTTAGACCACAGAAAGTCCAGAGCTGCAACAATGGCTTCTTAGTATTAGTATAGTGAGACCATATTTTTCACCCCATTGTGTCAGATCTGGAACATCAGTCCTGCTCATTGTAAATATCAAGAAAGTGACATGAAGGGGAACAACCCCGGTGGCCACAAAGAAAAGCACACCAATACAGACATGTTAACCACAGTATATTACGTCTGCATGTGAATTAGTCTGCTGAGTTAACAAGTTACACAGGTCAGTAAACTGGTCTGACAATCCTTTTCACCCATGCCCCAGGCTGAATAAGCAGATACAAAAGAATGTTGACAGCTGTATTACATATAGTGCATTTACAACTGGTTTAACATACGCAGAAATAAACCTTATATCTAAAGTATAGAGCTATATAAGCAACAATATACAATAACTAAATTATGTACATTTATGGAAAAAAGCTATTTACAATGTCATATGATAGCAAGGGAATCACAAGTGAGTTATGTAGACAGCTTTGCCCCCCCCCGTACCACTTTAGTAATGGGTGCTAACCCTATAATGCTGGCCCCTTTCCTCAATCTTAACCCTACACCTTACCTTCATTAAATCCATCCCATAATAATGCCACTACACAAGACACACTTGGACACACAAACAATACTATATCTTATTCCCTAACCTAACCCTGACTCTAACCCTAAAATATACAAACTTGCAAACAAATATATAACACCTATTCTTTACACATCCCCAGTCCTAACCCTGCCTCACATACACATGCACACTCTCAACCCTCCAACCTCACTTACCTATGTCGACATTATACAATAACAACATTTCCACTGCATGGCTCTCCATACCACTGACATTAAACCACATTGGATGATTGGATGGGAGATAGGAAATTCACCCCGGGGATCACCTAGATAGGGTTCCAGGGAAGTAATTATTGTGGGAAGAAACATCCAGGGAATTGTTATGGCTAGGCTTGTATAGGCCCTAGGGCCGATAGCCTAGTACCAACCTATGAGCCTATGAACCCCCTGCATTTGTTGAAGAAACAGCATTCAACAAAAATGTGGAAGACCCATATATATATGTGTATATATATATATATATATATATATATATATACATACCTATATATATATATGTATATATATATATATATATATATATATATATATATGTATGTATATATATATATATATATATATATATATATATATGTATGTATGTATGTATATATATATATATATATATATATATATATATATATATATATATATATATATATATGCAGTAACGTGTATGTGGTACTCTAAGGTTTATAAGGCAGTCATAAAATCAAATACATGAATGTGCACATTGATCATATGGCCTTCTGACATGATCCCACTGAATACTGCTTTGGCAACCATCATCTTTATAGAGCAAGCAGTGTGCTTAAATTAAAAAAATAATAAAAATCCAATAACGTACTAAGCGCTTTCACCCATAACCACAGTGGGCATCTTCAGAGTACAATAGACATAAAATACAACTTCCTAATATACACCATAAGAAACACAACAACAATTTATTTATGTTATATTTATGAAGAAATAATATATTACATATTTTATATTATATCATATATTCAATATTATCATACACAGCATGACAAAGTTATTGTTAATTTATATAGATATGAGATCAACTATAACATTTTAGATCATTTTTATTCTGTTGTTTTTTACATAAGAACAAAGTGAGGTTTAACTAATTTATCTAATTACATTAATTAATTGGAGTCATTTATTGGTTGCTGCATTAGGGCGTTGTGTTTCTTATGGTGTATATTAGGAAGTTGTATTTTATGTCTATTGTAC
Source organism: Protopterus annectens (assembly GCF_019279795.1). Lineage (NCBI taxonomy): Eukaryota > Metazoa > Chordata > Ceratodontiformes > Protopteridae > Protopterus > Protopterus annectens. Next base: position 1,747,130,656 of record NC_056743.1, on the reverse strand, counting down.
TCTGAAGATGCCCATTGTGGTTATGGGTGAAAGCGCTTAGTACATGTTATTGGATTTTTATTTTTTTCCTTTAGTTTGAATAAACGGGATCCTGCTTGACACTGTGCTGCCTCTATTTGTGTTAACAGTACTGATTTTTGGTGTTATTTTCTACGGTGTGCTTAAATTGTCTAGCAGTATTTGATGCAACTAGATTTGATTAGTACAACAGCATCCTCAGGTGTGTCACACTTGTACTTTTGGATACATTACATTTGTATAGCACCAGTTACAAATAGTTGTCCGAAGTCTGTGACTACATATGTCACCAGAAATGAATTCACTTACAAAAAGAGACATTTAAAAGACTTCTTTGATCACATTAAGTGATTAAGTCCCCACCAGTAATACTGAAATGCATAATCAAGTGCAACAAAAATACTGTACTTAATCACTTAACGAAAACATGAGTAAAACAGCATTGTAACTAAAAACAGTATCATAATTCAGTAGCCTTCTGCTTCAAAATACATTTAATATTTATGGAGTCCTTAAGACCTAGTATCATTATTGCTTGCAGCTTTAGCCACCAACATAGCTACTTAATCTCCAAGAACAGTACTTTGAAATATTACTGTATAGCTAGGAATTCCACATTCTACTTCCTCTATATATGCAAACAGACTGTGGAACGAGTAGGTGAAACCACGACATTTCATAAGTACCTAAACCATATCTGAAACATGTCCGTTCGTGGTCCACTGCACACTCTAAATGTCTTCAAGAATTCAAATTTCACGTGCATGGAAGACAGACGTAAACAATCAGTCACACAGATGCAGAAGACTGTTTTCGTCTTCTGCTTTTGTGTGCAACCGGCCACAAAGGGTGTTCTTAAAAAAGAACACCCTTAAAAAAGTAATTTTTTGTGAAATTAAAAGAAAATTAATCTCCTGGCATTTTTTTCTGGACAGTATGCTGTCCTTTCCATTTTTGGGACAGTAACCCTTAATTCTGGACAGTCCAGAAAAATTCTGGACAGTTGGCAACACTATGCCTGGGCCCCTCAGACTTAAGTATATCAACTCCAAAGTCACACAAAATCCAACAATGGTGATGTCACCCTGTAAACAGAAATTACTGCCAATGTACATAAGCAACATTGTGGGCAGTGACTTCCACCACACACCCCAAACCAAGCTAAACCAAACTTATCTATCTTAACCCGAAAAACAGTACTCCAAATACAAAAACAGTGTAATCCTACTAGTGATCACAAAAGTAGCAATAATAGAACTTCTTCTGACATCAGTATATATAGTATATATCAAACACACACAGGACAAATCCCAAATTATACATCACTATAAGTGCATCATGTAGCCGCGATGGTGCAGCAACACACACAAGACAAAGCCCAAATTATACATCACTATAAGTGCATCATGTAGCCGCGGTGGTGCAGCGGTAGCATTGTTGCCTCACAGCAAGAGGTTCTCCCGTTCAATTCTCGACTTGGGTTGGGAGTGCCTTCTGTGTGGATTCTGCATGTCCTCCCCGCAGTCAAGTGGGCGTTCAAAAGACATGCGTTGAATGGGCGTGCTTTCATTGAAGGTTGGGCATTGGGCTGGCAACTCGGCACCATAAAAACCAACTGCCAATCATTAGTGGACCGGAGTTCTGCTGTGGCGACCCCTAAAAGCCGAAAGACAAATAACAACAACATAAGTGCATCTTGTGCATAGGGGGATCCACCCTCAAACACACCACAATGTGGAAGGTTTGCCTTCGTATATTATTGAGATATATATATATACTGTATATATAAACCCTATGGGTGCACAACCATGACTACAGTCCAACATCCCACAAATTGCTGCATAGTTGACCAAGCACGTTCAACCACAACACTGAGTGATTAACTGAAAAGTCAGTGAAGAAGGACACTCAACAAAAGGTGAACTAAATGCATAGTCAGTAAACAGTTATGCAACCATATACATGAATTTCAGATTTTTGGGAATATTTTTTTCTGGGAAGGGAAAAAACTTCATATGCATGTGTATATAGCGGGTCTATATTAGGTCACTGAAATGGTATTCTAGCAAACACCTATTCAGTGACCCATAATCAGTGAAAATCCCTTCAGCGATTCACTGAATTCACTAAGGGTGACAAAATAGTTGCCTGAAGCACAACAGACAACTACAGAACTTTGCCCTTTTCTCCACTGTAGTGCGATTGCAGAGTTGGTATATATAGTTGGGGAGCGAAGCACCTACTTGGGTGGGTTTGAGCCAACTAAAAGTTGGTCCATTGTGCTTTGGGCAACTATTTTGTTGCCTTTACTAAATTCATTGAATTGCTGACGCAATTTTCACTGATTACAGGTTGCTGAATAGGTGTTTGCCAGAATACCATTTCAGCGAACTAATGTAGGCCTGTATATAACTACACATGTTTATATAATAATTTTATATTTCTATAATATTATGTATTATACCTATGCTTCCACTGTTTTCATTGGCTTGTTTGCATGTCAGTCACACATGAATGTGTGTGAGAAAGAGAGAGATGAACCTTCAAAACCACAGCCAACTATAAGCTGTTTCAGTAGTGTAATAGGGCATCTGTACCAGTAAAGTGAAGGATTTGAGACTTAGTCTTAACTGAAGCCTGTACATGTGCTGATACTTTTTAACCAAAAAAAATTGCTTCAAAAGCTTCAAACTACTGTGGTGGTTTATTTATATTCTGGTGCAGGCAACTTGTTTATTTATATTCTGGTGCAGGCAGCTGCTTGATGCACTCTTTCTTTTCCTATCCTGATTACTTGTATTTTCTGTTAGGGAAAGAAAGTACTTTTGTATTAATTCTGTATGCGCTTGACAGATAGCCTTGCTGGTTATGGATAAAAAAGTGTCTGGGTGCTAGCTCACATACAAACTAGAAAATACATAGTTAACATGCAAATAAAATTACTAAATAAAACCTGTGGCTGCACTACATCTGATTTTGTCGGTTTCTTCACTGAAAACTCATTTCATAGTATAAAAAGTATGCAATGGTGTCATTTCTAATCATAGGAGTAATTTGGGAAGTGGATCGAGCAGAATTTGTGTGGAATGAGATGGACACCATCATGTTGTGCCCCCAGAATTGTAGATGTTTCTGTTTGTGCTTCAGCACTGGTTCGCTGAGTGTGGTGTTTTTTCTCCATGCAACTATGGAGTTAGTATGCATAAGTAAGGGGATGTGGGGGGAAAAACATGTTTTTAGGATATATTTCTTGTGGAGAAAGCTTTCTGTGAAATGAGTTTTTATTGAAAAGACTTTTCAATCTAATGAGTTCAACCTGTTTAGATTAAGTGAAATGACATAGACTCCCATCTCTCTCTCTCTCACACACACACACACACACACACACACACACACACACACACACACACACACACACACACACACACATGGGTGTTCCACACATATGTAGATTAATATACAAAAGTTCATTTGAGGCAGATGCACAAATACTTCAACTAGCATATACTGGAATCCACACAAAGACATGCATCCATTCCTCTCACACACAGACAAGAATATACTAACTAACTAAATAAATAAATAAATAAACAATTTGTCCTATACAGAAGATATTCCCCTATATACCCAAAGGCATTCACATGGTTTAGACACTGAAGCATGCATGTGTGCCTCCACCCATACTGGGTGGACACTCTTTTATATTATAGATAGCACCTTCCATGGGCCATGTAACATACCATACCCACTTTTGCAGGAATGCTATTCCCGTTTATACTTACACCTAACAAACAACAGCGTCCAGTTCCCTGTTGCAGAACTGGATGTAGACAATTAAGCATACCAAGAAGGACTGCATGCTTCTGCATTTGCATATGGTGAATGCAAGTTGGTGTCTTGGAATTGCTTCTGTATCATTATGGACCACAAGCCTTTACTTCAGCATTTTTTTCTTTATTTTATCTATTTTTATTTTTGTTAACTGAGTTGAAACCTATATTTAGTGAACACCTAACAGGAGATTAAGTTTGTTTGTGTCTTTCGGCTTTTTCCCAGTTAGGGGTCGCCACAGCGGAACTCCGGTCCGCTAATGATTGGCAGTAGAGTTTTTTTACATGCCGAGTTGCCAGCCCTGACGCACAACCTTCAATGAAGGAATGCCAATTCACGCATGTTGCCACACGGAAGATGCTGTAACTGAGAATCGAATGGGCAAAGGCTAACTGTGAGGCAACAACGCTACCGCAGCACCACCACCGCAGTTAACAGGAGATTAAGTGATTTACTCAAATTCACAGAGTAAGAAGATGGAGACTGAAGGGATCAAGCCCAGGATAACCCAGAGCATGATCAGGGGTTGGTATGTAATGAGTGGTGAAGCTGCATAAAAAGGTCTACAGCTGCAGCTGGTAAATAACCTCTCTCATATTTTCTGTGCTGAATTTCATCAGTTTTACTTATGAAGGTATCCATAACTGCATTCTTGGAAGTTGGTGTACAGTATGGACAAGGAGACACCACACACCACTAGATAAATAATGCATGTCCCAAGCAGAAGGGACCTAAATAGAAGAAAAAAATATCCTCAAGAATTTTTGCTTACTCCTTATAAGGAAACTTATTGCTTTCCTACAAGACAAAGCATACACCATGTGCTACATCAGATGAAGTTCTGCTGACTGGGAAATATACATTGAAGATGTATTATTTATAAACACTGCATGTCATGGGATTGCCTTATTTTTAGTTTCATCATTTTCTTGCTACAAGTTGGACAGAGTACTGGTTCACCCGTTGGCCTCATAGTCAGCACTGAGAGAAACTGGGCCACTGTAGGCCAACAATTGTCTAGTACACAATAATGCACTCTAATATACAAAAAGGTAGAAGGCAATGTCACCAACAAATACCAGAACTTTGTTCATATCCTTCCTTATATAGTGTCTTTTACAATTAATCCAAATTCATCAAAGGGTCTAATTAACCACCACAGTTTCTTAAAGGTACAGTAACAAAGATAGAGCAATGGTTTTAGAATTTAACCATGTATCACCAAAAATTATGGGAATTATTTCCAAAAAATTGGAATATGTTGAGATGTAACCCTGATATTACAGGTATTTTAGAGGCTGACCCCAAATTTTCCGTCTTTATTCTGATGAAGTCCTGATGAAACAGAACGAAAGAGCTAAATCTACAATTAAAATTTGTGTTTTAATATTATTTTGTTTCCCCACCATCTTGTGTTCAGTGCTTTGCCTGGTCACATTGCTTCTGCACTCCTAAAAATACAGATACGATGAATAAACACTATACCTATGGGTGGAGGAAAGCATGTTTCTCTCTCCATCTGGTTGAACTCTACAAGAATCCCAGTTGGAGAGGGGGATATTCTTGAGTTGCAGACAAGCTCTGTTGGAGACTCCAGGAACTGAAGATCTAAATGCAGTGAGCTATAAAAGTGGGTGATTCATGCATGCACTCTCCCCTGTGTGGGCACTCAACATGAACAGGAGAAGCAGCTTTCTAAATGTTGTTTAGCACTGTTCAGATGCTTTTGCAGAGGCTGTGGGCTTGAAGGAACTCACAAAGGTTCTATAGCAAGTTCTCCAAGGGACGCTTGAGACTCACAACATTATATTTGTATTACCTGTATCTTGTATGAAATAAAGTCCTCTGCTGGGGTGGATTGTTATGTCAGCAAAAGAGAATTAATATAATACCTGCCTATCTTAAGAGCCTAAAGGAACAATCACTCCTCTATCACCTCTATGGGACTATGGAACCAGAGCCAGAGATTTTTTTTAAAATACAAGTTACAGGTTGGGGCCAACGACCAGGCCAAGGATCCTACCTTTTGAGTATTGTATATACAGCCTGCCTATGACAGTACAAAACGGTTCCCTGTTATACTACACAAATAAAATTAGGTGAATCTTGCAAAAAGCTGGCATTATCACATCTTATCCTATGAGCACGTGCAAAGCTGTGCAGGCAAGCACAAATGTTGGTTGTGTCATAGCTAACAGAATCTAACAGCTCTAGTTAAGTTATCACAGCATGCCTGTCAACCTGAAAAAGACCCTCAACCCTAACATACAATGAAAAAAATAGTGGAAAAGAATATGCTAACTAATCACTGAATCATAAAATTAGTGAAAAACAAGAGGAATGGGACACTGATACTCGGTTTATGCAAAAAAAATAACAATATTTATCTTTGGTAGCAAAGAGTAAAGGCTCAACAGGGGCAACTGATGAAGATTAAGCCAAACAAAAAGGCAGATGATACAAAAAATATTTTCTTACTAAAGCCTGTAGTGTTCCAGATTAAAAACAATTGAAATGATGTGAAGAAACTCCTAACATCTGGGGTGTAAACAGAAATACTGCTTTGTACTTGAATAATCCAAATGTCTTTCCCGCCCTCTCTTGCATTTTAAAATGTATACACATTGTCAGCAGCAATTTATCCTCCCTTGAAGGAAAGATTATCTGACCTCACAAAAAAACATCATAATTCTAAATCAAATTAACACAGAAAATTACAATGGGCGTGTATTCATATATGTGCAGCGTTCTGTACCTTGTTCTTGTCTTATTACTCAAAGTTGCAGTGTTACAATTTAAATTACATCCAGTATAATAGCATTACGTAAAAAAAAATACTATTCATTCAAGTATAGTCACTAGGACTGGTTACACCCTAGCCGAGTGTTGCATAAAGCGTATCACCAGTTTTTGCTGATTGGCTGTCAACATTATGGTACCACTGTCTTCTAAACAAAGGCTTCTCCCATTAATTGAATTTCAACACTTAAAACTCCTGCACTGATGAAACATCACTGAAGATATGTGAAGATGTACACACAGAAAAGCCCAGAGACGCACATTCCCAAACGTATGTGTTTCACTACTTCCCAAGGAATTTAAGAAGGCTGACAGTGCCAGCTTTTAAGAATATAGTGGGAATAAGTGTCCTGCATATCCAATAGGTGCGCAACTAGACAATAGCTTTTTCCTTCAGCCGTATACTGTGCATCATCTGAAAAGTCACAGTTTATGAGAAAATAAAAAAAAAAGATAACAAAACCATGCAGTTTAAAGTAAGAAAAGGGAAATAGACAATGTGTAAAAGGGAGAGACTTTCACCTGCATGCTGACGTTGTATTAACTGCCACAATGCTTTATGTCTTAGCAACCCTTTGAACTTGCAAATACTCCACAGAAGAACTTCTGTCATGTTGCTGGAAATACTTCACAGGATTATGGAGAACTTCACACTGTTAAGCAGAGAAATCTAGCTAGAAAGGTTCTGTTCTTGAGGCATGTAGTTTCATTTACCATGTGGTTGCAACTTTTAGTACCTTGATGTGTACAGGTTTAAAGAGCAACATTTAACTTAAAAAAAAAGAGATTGTTATACTAGCCCTTTATCTCAATACAATGTAGTTAATTTTTGTGTGTCCAGTAAACTGGTATACCTATATATCCATTCCCACAAATACATTAATAATAAATGTCCATTTCTTCCATAGACAGCATTCATGTCCACTCTACTGCAGACATCAAATAGAAAACAAGAATTTAAATCTGATATTCCAGCCTAACTTATCTTTTCTGGCCCCTTTTTGCATGCCCTTCAGATATCTGTTTGTTGCTTGTCTGTATCAGTTTTCCTTTTAGTGTCCCTGGCACTATCTCACATGACTGGGACCACACTAGTGTAAGGTTGGGAAGGGGAAGCAGAGAGGAGGACAGCCTGCTTTATTTTAGTTACAATAAAATATAGGTTAGACTGTATGAATGTATCTCTGCTTGGTTACGCTTCCAAGCAACAGCCATTTCCCCTAAAGGATACAGTTCAAAGCATTCTAAGTACTGCAATTACAGCAGATTTTATTCCATTTAATCATTGCTCTGAGAGGAATTCAAATCTGCTGCTGGGCAAAGAAAAAAATGTAGTGAAACCAGCCTGTAACCAGTTTTTCCACAAGCTTTGTTAACAGCAAATATTTAAACTCCTGGTTTGACAGCATGTTGCTTTTCCACTGTAGAATTCATCTTCTACATTTATATCATTGTACCAGTTATTACAAAAACTTGAGTGTTTAGAACATTTATATCACTAGACATTGTCCATTGTACCTCTTCTGTCTGCACCATCAAAATTCAGTCCTTGAGACAGAGGTAGACCTCACTGATTATTAAGCACACATTGTGTTCATGACTGTAGCCAGGATTTTTGGAATTTTACACTAAATTGTAAATTAGCTTCTAGAATATAGAGAACATATTTATGTATTTATTTCAGCCACAACTTAGACCATTTTTCTGGACAGCATACCTTTTCTAAAAAAAATGACACAAAAAAGCTATTTGGCCAGTGAGATATTCTGAAAAATAGAGAGTTAATAAACTCTGACCTAATAAAATGAAACCGCAGTAAATGTGTCAGGATTGTTTGAGTTTTAGTGAATTGCACTATATAAAATAAATAATTTAAAAAAAATAGCGTGTATGGTATTTGGTTGGCTGCATCCCTGGGTGGGATCAGACTCAGCCATGATACTACCTAGGCCTTCCAATATCTGATAAAGAGTAAGGCATAGTTTTTCAAAACCCATGTCACTAGCAGAATAAGGAATCTTTGTAATGAATGTAATAACTTAATTCAGTATGTGCTTGTAACAACATTTTAATCTATATAGGACAAGGATCTATATTAAAAAACAACGTGTTAAAATCATAGTGGATGAATTATATAATTGTACAACAGGAGCTTCTTAAGTAACCAGCAGATATGCTCTTTTCCGAAGATATGCTCTAAGCAATTTATTTATTGATCTGAATTAGTTTATTGGAGTAGGATGCTGATCTTAGAAGGACATTTTCAAACCTAGTCCATGAAAGAAAGTGCTGCATTTATTTTGAGACATATGTTTCTGTGCATTCTGTATAGAGTCATAAAAATGTGACTTTGCAGGACTATACTGCTAAGGGATAGATAAAATACCAGGAAGTGGAAGGAGTTTGAGCGCAGCAGAACAAAATTACAGTTCCTTGCTTTTATACTATAATCATTTATTTGCCACCCCAATACTTAGTATACAAGTAAACTATACCTTTCTGGTGGAAACTTTCTCAAAACAGCATCAGTACTCATTGCTGTGTATGAAAACATGTTCAAAGGGATTTTTCAGTAGTAAGTCAGCCAACAACCTACCCTTTCCCTACTCACAGCTCTAAACTTCACTTTCATAGCAGAAAGACAGATTTTCTCTACATAGATATTGTATCATATCAAACACTGACTCCCTCCCTCAGTGGTCAGTGACTGTCCTGAAGTACACTGGTATTCCAAAATCAAGGCAGATAATGTCACAAAGGCAGTGGAGGTTCATCAGTTGTTGCATATTCCTGGAGTTATATTATTCTTTAAGAAGCAAAAAGGCTCAGTTCTTGTAAGAAGTACCAGGAAATGATTGAATAAGTTTAGTAACTTTTCTAAAACATACAAATGTACAAGGCATTGCCCTTGTACCCTTCTGTTTACATAATATACTTGTTTTTACTGTGTTAAGTCTGTCAGCCTGGAGGCGTGCTGTATCCAGAAATCTGTTGGAGAGCTGTGTTTTGTTTCCAGCCTGCTGCACAGACTTCAAGGAGGCAGCTGCAGTAGCCATCAGAAAACAGTTTCACGGGCAGATAGTGACAGGATATTGCAAAATCAATTGTAATTAGTTAATGTTATACTTAATACAAATAACACTTGGTTCCAACTAAAAAAAATGTGATTTTTATTTCATAGTTTTTCATACTGAGATCACACAGTAGTTTTGTGTGTGTGTGTGTGTGTGTGTGTGTGTGTGTGTGTGTGTGTGTGTGTGTGTGTGTGTGTGTGTGTGTGTGTGTAGGCATGTGGGCAGGCAACCGTGTGTATGTGTATGTGCATGGGCATCCGGGCAGGTGTGTGTGTGTCTCTGTGTGTATTGGTTGTTAAATAGATAAGGCCCACAAGGCTCAAGTGCATTGAAGCATAGGCACATGTGCCATGTACATTTTTTGGGATGCCCCAGGAGCACTGGCTGGTTAGATGACTTGCTTTGTGTCATAAACTGCACTTGTGAGGACTCGAGGAATCAAACCCAGGAGTACAGGATGAAACTGTTAGAAGCACACAGCCTAATTATTCTGCGTGTCACCAAAATATACAAACTGACTGAAGCATAGTGCAGCTGTTTTCCTTTGTCTTTTCATCCTAGAGATCTTGAGTTACCATCATTGGAATGGAAATGTCTTCGTCCATAAAGTCTGTAAATTAAGGCTAGGCATTTAAGTCTGTGTAATCCCAACATATCTTGTAGTGCATTATTTTATATATAACTGCAATATCTCTGCATAGCTGCCCGGGATTTTGCACAATTACTGTTTTATTACATTTTCCATTCTGACTTATGCACAGAAAGCAATCCCTTGTGACTAGTTCAGTCATTCACTTGGTTAGCAGGGTATCAGTGTACGAGCTGAGGGAGTGGCAGTATTCAGAGCTGACAACACTATTTTCCTTGAGTCTGGGCTGGATAACAATCAGCCCTCATCCAGCCTTCAGAGAAGTCATTATAGATCGCTTCCTTATTAGTATCCCCTCTCCAATAGAAATACACACACACACACACACACACACACACACACACACACACACACACACACACACACACACACACACACAGAACTTCATGCACTCAGTATTATGGTGCTGTACGCATGTAACAAGGTATTGTAACCATGATGATAAAGACTAGATTTTTCTTGTATAAAATGTTAATATATTTAGAGCACTACACAGGGAAATGCAGTATGAATGTGAATAAACAAATTATGTTAACTGTTTGATCCTGGTAAATAGTCTGCTTGCAGTGAGCAGTATACCCTGGGAGGAACAGGAATCTTGATAGCAGGCCATCAACTAATACATTCACCAGCCATCACCTCCTTTTACTTCTGAATGTAGCCCTGCCCTGTTATGTAATGGCCTCAGGAAACTGGTATCAACATTGTTAACAGCCGTCACAAAGAGGATGTTATGCTAATGATCCATAACTTACGCTAACAGAATCAGACCACTTTTTAGCTCCTCCCCCAGATTTGAGTCATAGGATGCAGGAAGGAAAACTTCAAATTCTGTAGCTAGAAAATGTTCCAAAGATGATTACATTAGCTAACCAGATTGCTAAATGGTATGTAAATGGTATACATATGACACATTTTTTCATTCTTGCCAACCCTTTAGCTATTACAAAAATAGCTATAACAATACACATTTGTGTACAAAGGTTTACAAAATTACACCTCTTAAACATACAAGCATCAGTCTGAAGAAGTCCATGCTAATCCCACCCTAAGAATCGATAATCATATTAAAATGTTTTGGACTGCTGCCAACATTCACATTAAGACAAGGTTAGCTCATCTGTGCATAGTCCAGTATATTTTTAGTGTGAATTGTCAAATACACATCTGTGGCAGAGGTTCCAGGGCCCCACTCAAGTATTGTTTTTAGCATGGAAATTGTAAATATTTTTGCACTTAACAGAAACCTGCTACAGTACAGTACGCCAATCAGTAATCACAGATACCACCATCAAAACTATGTAAATTAAAGTCATGTTATGTTCATAACATTCTATTAAACTGGCTGCTCTATCATCTTTATTACTGTCTTTTTATGTTGTAAAATATGTGGCTTTACATATTGTTATGTACTTTGCCTGCATTTTTGTTGGTATAATCATATCATTTATTCTTAATTGTTGGCGGTTTCTCTCCCTGTGACGCCACTGAAAATAAAATCTCGACTCCCAACTGAACGTCCTAGTTAATAAATGTTATATAAACAAATACATTATTAAAACATGATTTATAGGTGCTACTAAACAGTAAAGTAGAAAATGTAGCAACATTACATTGAGCTCTAAATGACACAGCTGCTAGCCAAAAGCTTAGAATGCACTGTTCATTGTTGCCAATCTTCTTGCAAGTATCCACTTTTTATTATAGTTTGGTCTCCACTCTAATCTGGGAAGTCAGCAATATAAGCTCCTAGGAAAACTCTTTGCCAGCCAGGCAATAGCAAGACTAAGCAATCTCAGCAAAGTGTTCTGGGTATGCCAAGTCCTACTCCCTTACTGATTTCCAAACGAGAAAATATGGTAAGAAAAAGAAATGGGCAGAAATTAAAACAAGTCACCCCAAAAAGCAAAGCAGAATGATGTAAGGACCCTATTCAAGCCTATCCTTGACAACTAGATGGGTGACTGTAAAATGTCACATATGTCCCTCATGGACAGGGGCAGTCGGTGCTGATTACAAAATCACTCTGCTAACAATGATCCATCTAACTATGGTCAGTAAGGGTACTCTAGTTTTTACATGTCTAGGCTTGTAAAGGCCCTAGGCCCATTAGCCTAGTAACCTCCTATGAACCTATGAACCTATTTTTGACTTCCTCCCTTAAATGACTGTTGTCATACCCCTTCCTCCTAAAGGTATTTTGTTACCTTGTTTTTATATGCATTTGTGTGTGTGTATGTGCATGTGTAGCATGCCAGATGAACAGTTGAAGATTATTAACAGAATCAGACTAAAGCCACTGGCCAACTCTAAGCTAGTGAGCATCATCATTTAGTTGTGCTTGATGTCATGATATGCAAGAAAGGAAGCCTTTTTACTGACTGAATAACTGTGGATCTGAGAGCCTGTAAAACACAAGATGGTTGCAATGAACTCTTTCTGCCTAGTGCTCAAGAAGAAGAAACTTGCAAGGCAAAGGGAGAACCCTAAGATAAGTCAGGAGTGCCAAACAGCAAAAGGCAAATCCCAGTACCTTCCTAGATAGATAGTCCCACAATTGTGGATGCTGTTACATAAGACAGCTCAATTTGATCCAAGGGGTACTCAGAGAGCTGACAAAAGTGAGTGGAAGCTCTTTGACATAGCCATGTATTCTTTCTTTGGACCCTGTTCAACAGCAGAACAATTAGTAAGTAACAATGCCAGCACCACTGAGTAATGGGGAACTGAGACACTGTGGTTCATTTAAGTGTTACCTCCATACCTGAAAAAGAAAGGGAAGAATTTTGTAGGGTAGTCAGGTCAACTATCTGAATGACAGCACCTTACCAGATAGAGAAAGCAAGCTGTCTTCACAAAGCAAAGGACCAGACAATCCAGCTTAATACTCTATAAATGATTAACATCTCTCACAGACAAGGGGAGCTCAGTGGATATATTTTATTTATTTTATTTTATTTTGACATTAGTTAACCAAGTATGCCCAACTGAGCAATAACCCATTTTCAGTGGAAGCCTAGGGGGGAAAAGCCCCATACAGAAACAATTATAATAAAAAATGGTTGCAAACAGAAGTTAACAGAATATACGGGATGTTATAAAATACATACAGTGCAGCTTAAAATACTGCATTTGACTTCAGTAGATGCTCTGACAATGAGACAAGGAGTAGGCCGATGGCCAAGTGAAGATGTGTGTGTGTGTGTGTGGGGGGGGGGGGTTGGAATCCAAGATCAAAAGTCAACAGGGAACTCGCATACAGATAAGAAGTATACAGAACAACCTCGTAGTGCACACTGATTAAGCTCTGATACCGTGAAAAAATAAACCAGTTAAGCACTTCTGAAGGGCAAGACCCGATCTTAAATATTGTTAAGCACTCCTGCTTAAATTGTTAAGATTGAGTATTGCACTAGGTAGTAAAACCTGTGAGTACTGGCCAGAAAATGACAGCAGCAGAAATAAATAAAAGCAAATTTCTTTCTGCCTGTTGTCCATGCTAGTAATCTGTCCCTGACTTTTTTCTGTAAAGACACCCTGTTTTGTTGGCTTTCTGATGACATCTGCTAAGTGCTTTATGGTTTAGAAAGCTGACAAAACACTTTGCACTTTTTTTCTGTCAGCAGTTGCACATAGACTATATGCACTACAAATTATGATAGGGTCTCTGATCAGTATCCCCCATTATGTGTTCTCAACATGGATGCCAAGATTCACCTCGAGAGCTTTACTTTTCTGGTGAATTTCTTAGGATCCATATCTGAAACATACAATAAAGTGGTTGCAATCAAAGACCCAGTTATAATCCTCTCTGTCTGTCTATCTTTCTATCTATCTATCTATCTATCTATCTATCTATCTATCTATCTATCTGTCTGTCTATGTCTAATTTTTGTTTGTTTGAGGTAAGCAGACTGGACCCGCAGGCCCCCTTTCAGCTGCAACATTGTGACAGTTTTAAAGAACGTATACATCTTTGGAATTTACAGGAAAAAGGGACTGTGCATAAGCTACCATAAGGTAAGATAAAAAAATAATATTACATTGTATTTAGCTGAACATAAACATATCACATAGTTATTAATTAGCTTGGTTTAATGCAATAAAAACATTGTTACCAACAGTACATGGTACATGATCCATGCTCATCTCTTAGGTTTGCTGTAGTAACAATTACATTTTTTGGCATTTAGCTACTGTTACACTTACACACAGTGTTTGTAGAATTATAATTAGTAAGTTATGTTTTAAACTGCTAGTAAGTAGGTGCAGTGCTGACGGATAGCAGCAAGGCATTCAAAACAACTGGGCCACAAAAAGAAAAAAACGCATTTGTAAAGAAATCAGCTAAGTAACGTCAAATAAACAGGGTAAGAGGGTTTAATAAAGATAAAAGTGAGCTGTGGATGAATTGCATAAAAGTAAGTAATGAGCAGAGGGTGGGACAGCACTTCCCAAAAATTAGTTTTGAAGATCCATTAGCAAGAGGGGATGTTTGTCCTTTGGGATAAAAGATCGGTTAACTGAGGGATGTTGAGTGGTATTGGAGGATGAGGGTTGGAGCCATGAAGCTGGATGCTTTGACAATGACGTCCCTATTGCCTATCAGAGATGAAGACTGATCACCTTGTTTTGAGCAGTAAACCATATTTTAAAGCAGGGAGTGAGAATGGAAAGAACTTGGCATTAGGACTGGTTTGGCTCGGCTTTATCTCATAAAATTTGAGAAGCAAAGAATATAATGATGTTAAGGGCAGATTAACGATGAAAAACAGACTTTGGGAATGGGACTAGTAGACTTAGACAAGACTGTGGAGGAAAATGTTTAAGACTGATACCTCCAGACGTAATCATTTAAACTGCTATGGCAGTCTGTGAGGCAGGCTAATATAATGGTGGCCTGCAAGGGAATTAGTGGGCAATTAAAGCACATGGATATCATTCATTCAATGTAAAAGGCATTACACAAGTCACACTTAAATACTCCATACTGCCACCCACCACCAGCATCTCCCTATGTAGGAGGTCAGGCTACATTTTTTTGATCTCTATATATTCTAATTCAAATGTTGAATAAAGTCAGGTTAAAGGCAAAGGTATAAAACAAAAATAAAACTCCTTCTACTTCAACTCCCGTGACCAAAAAACAAAGCCCATCAAAGTTTCAGCGTGGTAAGAATGCTGACAACAAAAGCATCAGCTCTTCCAACAGCAATTTTCTAGGGCAATAACAAGCTGCATGAAAAACAGAACTGCTATCCAGGAAGGTAGAAGGTTCAAGTCCAGCTCAAGATAGTAGTACATTACTAAGAGGGTGGTAGGTCTTTGAAAAAACCTGCTGCTGAAAAGACAATGGTGTAGTGGTATAAAGGGGTATGACAGATGGAAAAAGTGTGGAGACAGGGAAGAGTGAAGTGAAGTGACAGGTGCACAGAGGCATTAACAGGCAAGTAATAATCTTTGGTAAGTCTGTCTACAGATTTATATGGAGATGCAATGGTATTACACTCCTAAAACATGAATACATATCATAGATCCCTAGACAAAGCAGACCTCATGTTACTTTTCATTGGGGCCTACTTTATACCCTCAAAACACGAAAAACCTGAATCCGAATCGCGCGACACATAAAGGGTGAACCGCGGATACGTCGAATGTACTAAAGCGCGAAAATGTAAACCTCAAACCATCATAGTCGGCCAACCCACCACCTGCAACACACTACCTACCCAAACACAATAAAAAAAAAACATACATACACTAACCAAATCCCTACTTCTAACCCTAAATTAAAGCACCAAAATCCTACTGCTAACCCTACACTAACCCCACATACACAACTGTCTATGCACTATCCTTAACCCCTCCCTAACCCTAAGGTCCATAACTACCACACATTTCCCCTACAGAGCTATACCCAAACAAACTAAATATTCCACACACATACACTTAACAAAACCCTACACTAAACCTTATATACATTACATACACAAAACCTTACATGCACAACCTACCTATGCACTTACCTTAACCCCTCCCTAACCCTAAGGACCTTAACTATCACACACTTACCTTACGGAGCTATACTGTAGATGGGCCAACTATGCGATTTCGATATTTCCCCTTTCGCGGTTTCGTTCGTTCGACATATTTGCAGTTTGCTCTTTCTGTGTCACGCAATTTGGGTTTTACTGCTTTTGAGAGCTTAAAGTAGACCCCTTTTCATTGCATATAACAAATAAAAAGGCAAATATGCAGCCAGATGGTGCCATGAAACTTCTACATGGCAGTGCCAGATTTCCAGATTTGAATTGTGAGGCTAGAGCTGGATGTCCAGACTAGGGTGGTAGCATGAAGCAACCAAAGACCATTTCTTACTGTCTCAGGGTAAGGGTGGGAGTACCTCTGTAGCAGCAGTAGCATCCTTTTGTGGTGACCAGATGGTAGATAGACTGTGTATACTGAGGTCTGCAGGCAGCAGCTATGAGTAAGCCAAATATGGAACACATAGAGGCACATCAGACAGATGCAACATCTGCAGATCTACAAGAAGTCCCAGCATGTAGGATTACCATAGGATCTTGCAGAAGAGAATACTGCTCCCCATATGGTGATAACCACCCAGCCACTAACTGTTGCCCCCCACCGCAGGAAGCAAGTGAGATGTGGAGAACAAAATGGTCAGTAGAATTTGGTGGATAATAGTCATGGAGGCAAAGAATAAAGAGGAAGGCGGTAAAGACGTGAGAAGAAGCTGATGCCACAGCAGCAGTCTGAGTAAACAAATGTGGTTTGTCTACACACTGTGTTTATAGAAGAAGGCATTGATATCACTGAAAAACTAGAAACAGAATCTATAGTGGAAACAGAGAGTATGGAAAGGAGGCAGGCACATCCACAGATGTGGCAACATGACCATATATATTTACAATGGAATGAACTGCACCATGGAAGAAAACTCAGGGATGACTGAGGTGCTTTAAGGATAGAAAAAAAAGCTGGTGGTTAGCTCTGGACTAGAAGAAACCAGGCCCAAATAAACAGGAAATTACCAGGTTAAGGAGCAGGATGATAAGACAGAGGGGGAGGAGCTACACTAATAAGAGGCCAAAGGTGAACTAGACGGTGCCTGTTTAATCATATACAGGAAGGAGAAGCTGTGGAAATTCTAGTGACTGCTTGTGATCTCTCATGGCTCTGTACTGTGAGATGGAAAAACTATGACTAATAGAAAGTAACCAGATGTGTAGATGTTTCTGTTAGTAACATTTTATCTGTCCTTGTTTGCTGATTATCTGTATAGCTGATTCTAAATTTCTGTACTTTCCATGGTCCTAGGTGCTGGCTGCTAAAAAAATCTATTGACTCAGTCCACCTCCACAGTAACTATACATAAATGTGTGCTTTACTGCTATGCTAAGTAAGGTATTCTCAGATACATGCAACACGTGTAACAATTACAGAAAACTTCAGAAGGGACATAGTGTAAAGAGCTCTCTGCAGGTAGCACCAATACTACAGTACTGAAGTGTCAGTTTTTTATTTGTTAATGGGGACATACCTACTAGACACAGCTGTCTCTTTCTAGTGCTAACCTAGAAGTGCTACATGGCCAAGTGACTTACTTACAATCACAAAGGAAGGCAATTGGAAATGAAGGGAATCAAACCCAGGACAACAAATACAAATCACATTAACTGCTCGTAGCCTTGATCATCTATTCTAAATTGCAGATGAAATTCCCTCTACCTTGTCATATTTGTAGAAACAAACCATTGCCAGATAATGGATTTTTTTAAATGCCATCACTACAGTAGTAAAGTACACTCCAGCCATCTTGCAGGTCCATTACAGTCTATATTAGTGGTTTTCTCCCTTTTGTGCATTGATGGAACCATAGAGAAGCAATCCCTACTACTCAACATGCTATGACCATGTAATTTCATAATTTTATAATAATTTTGTATTTATAAATTATATACTAGGTAGACTGAAGAACCCAGTGAAATAGCATGAGTAGATTTATGTTCATAACAAGATCACAAAGACAAGACTGCAATTACTTTCTTATTAAACTGCAATTAAAACACAGTGTTTAAGTTGCTTTGAATTTACAAAGAGAATTAATGGGTGATGCAAAATTATATGCATCTGTTTTGCCATTAGTGTGAGGATATAAACTAATAGAGTCAGCACAGCTGCTGAATCAACAGATGAGTTCTGGACAGACGCATGTTATTCTTTAACCAAAAGAAGCAAGTTGTATTTTTAAACATTAAGAGAAATTTATAAAGGAACTCCCATCAAATGCTAGGGGAAACCAAGGTAAAGGGATCACCAGCAGCAGGTGCATTATGCATGATTTCTACCTTGTTCATAGGTAAGTACTAGATTAATTACCTTTGTAGGCTGTTTTAAGCCTAGCCATTTCCCTTGGTAAGAGTCCAACCCTGTACCTCTTGTCTGTGAGACTGACACCTTAACTACTATACCAACCTCCAACCTCCTTAAAACTTATTTGACTACATGTGTTACAGAAATTAAACCACCGGAGGATGTGTTACCAGGGTGGCCGTGGTGGTGCAGCGGTTAGCGTTGCTGCCTCACAGCAAGAAGTTCTCCGGTTCAGTCCTCGGCTGGGGTTCCTTCTGTGCAGAGTCTGCATGTCCTCCCTGTGGTCGCATAGGTTTCCTCTGGGTGCTCCGGTTTCCTCCCACATCCCAAAGACATGCTGTAGGTGGATTGGACACTCTAAATTGGCCCTAGGTGTGAGTGTGTGTGTATGTGTGTGCCTTCTGTGGAAGGTTGGGTGCCGGGCTAGCAACTCGACACCGTAAAACTCAACTGCCAATCATGAGCGGACAGGTGCTCCACTGTGGCGATCCCTAACAGGGAAAAAGCCGAAAGAAGAAGAAGAGGATGTGTTACCAAGGCAAGGTTCACACTCAGAACCTTTACATTATAAAATCAACACTTTAACCACGTTGTTACAGAACCTTGCAAAGTTCTATTTGTAGTCAAGATTGCATTATCCCAGATGGGACTCAAACCCATAATCCCTGACATAGCAGGCCAATGTGTTATCCATTAGGCAAATGGGCCCTGATATTGCTTAAATAAATTAGAACTATGCTAGCACACAGTGTTCTGTCTGTTCTGCAGTGTCACCTGAAATGTACTGCCACCTCACTACTTCTATTAATGAAATTCACAAAGTGCAATGCTTTCAGCAGTAGTTTTCTTTCCTAGAACATGTGTATGTCACAATGCAGTCACACAGTACAGCACAATACTGCCATCTAGTGGCTCACATTTACATTTATGCATGTATATATGTATTTCATAGGTTCATAGGTAGGTACTAGGCTATTGGCCCTAGGCACTATACAAGCCTAGCCAAAAAGGTATCCTGGCTTTAAATATCCATCATTCAGATATTCAATTTATTTATTTACGCATGTATGTATATCTTGTTGACTGGGTTCCAGAAGGTATGCAGCCTATTTTCATGGAAGACTCAAGGTGGTATTAATATTGATTGGGAGAACACATTTTATTTTTAGAACGTACTTTTTCTTACTGCTCCCCAGACTGTGAGATTGATATATTATCAGGGTTAGTGCCACTTCCCTGGCACATCATACATTAATGATTTTACTTCTTCAAGGATTATTACCTTTGTCAGCCTAGATCTATGATCTTGGTATGCATACATATTTGTTGACATTATCAGATCCCCACATAGTGATAGTTCGAAACCATAAAGAAAACAAGTCTAAGATCAAATAATGTGACGGGGAAAAGTCCATATCCTCTGGGATTTTTGTTAAATTACTGTTTGTTAGAAAGGAGACAGCTTCATCCAAGTTGTTAAAGGTTCTTGTACCAGAAGAAACATGTCCCTCACCTCTGGAAAAAGCATCTTCTACACATCAAACAGTCCCTGGCCACCTTCAAGGTAAACCTAGATAAATGAATGGGCAGCCTGACAGTCTCCCTAGGTCTGCCTTGTACACCCTGCCCTCCTTGAGGTTGGAGGGAATTTAGGAATGTGGGTTGCTGGCTAGGATTGTAATGATCTGCAGACCAATTGCCTAGTAGTTGCTTATGAACCTGTAAAAAATCAGCTCAGATTAGCAGAAGTATTTTGGAAAGGAACAAGAATAAAAATCATACCAGAAGATGACAAAAACCAAGTGCCAAAAAATATAAAAAAGAATATAAACAGCAGGACCAAAACAAAACATTCTGTATTCCATACAGCAAAGACATAGCTAGGGTAGGGCAAAGATTAGCCACCCTGGGTACAGGTGCTGATCAGACAGTAGTGCAGTACCAATACTGCATTGACTGTCAGGAATGAAGTGTTTCATGTGTGGTATTTAACCAGAGCAAGCAGCTTGCTACATTGGTAATAACAGTTGTTACAGGTGTAAAGGAAAATAGCTTTTTTCCCTTTTTTTTCCTCAGCTTAGATTTGAAGGAGGTGCCTGATGGGGGGGAACACACTAGATAAACAATCCCCCCACCTCCAGATACTGTCGTAAGAGATCTAGTTACTGTTGTTGATAATTCCTTATCGTTTGAGCATCATATTTCCACAGTAGTTCAGAAAGTCTTCTATCAGGCACATCTGATTTTTAAAGGTATCTCCACTAGATCCAAAGAAGTCTTAATCCCCCTTTACTTATATTTCATCAGACCCATTATTGAATATAATGCCCCTTTTAGCATGTATCTGTATAAACACATAACACAGCTTGAGAGACCACACAGATTCCCAGCTGAAAAGGTCATTGACCTCAAAAATCTCAGTTATCAGGACAGGCTATTAACCATCTCGATACTAAGTTTCTTATAGACTCCTCCATGGGTATCTGTATCAATCCTTTTGAGCCATGAAAGATCCAACCGTATTTGACTTCTATTCCATCACAGAACAAATGGTTCCCTAACTGCCAGGTTAAAGGAGCTAAATCTTCATCAGCAAATAAACAAGACATGTTCCCATGATAGTCATATCTCAACATATCCCTCACCTCTGGAAAAAGCATCTTCTACACATCAAACAGTCCCTGGCCACCTTCAAGGTAAACCTAGATAAATGAATGGGCAGCCTGACATTCTCCCTAGGTCTGCCTTGTACACCCTGCCCTCCTTGAGGTTGGAGGGAACTTAGGAATGTGGGTTATTGGCTAGGATTGTAATGATCTGCAGATCAATTGCCTAGTAGTTGCTTATGAACCTATAAAAAAATGAAAGAAAACGATAAAGCTCACAGTTATACTGGCAAGTACAGAAAATGTTGGTAACATCCACATGTTGATAAAAATTTGACACATGAATGGTTAAGTAGCAGTGAATTTAAACCAAAAACTGAAAGATTAATAATGACATCCCAGGATAGCCGATGATGTACATGTTAGTTTACAACATCTATAGAAATAAATGGGAGATATAGATAAATGTAGATTTTGTAGTCCAAAACTACAAGCAACTGTATGTATATGTAGATATATATAGATAAATATATATATATATATATATATATATACACACATATATATATATATATATATATATATATATATATATATATATATATATATACATATACATATATCTTGTTGCTGGCTGTGATATATTGATGGCTGAGGGTCTACATACTGAAAGATAAAATAATGTGACATGACTGTTGTATTGGGGAGTTTCCAAACATTATGACAGGTAGCTGGTAAGAAGTGAAAACATGAACCACAAAGAATTACTGAAACTTAAGACATTCTAATCACGTGATCATCCAGTACCAGCAGTTAAGAAAGTAGAACCAAGAAAACCAGATATAGCAGTCAAAGAAAAAAGGCAAGTAAATGAATCACTGAAGTAGTATACTGAGATGCAGAAAATAATAAAATGCCCAGATATGCAAGTATAATCTACAGTAATGCGGAATAAAGATACCCAGATAGTTGCAATATTAGTATTAGGAGAAACAGCACTAATATGAACGAATTTTCAAGGATACACACACACACACACACACACACACATATATATATATATATATATATATATATATATATATATATATATACATATATGCTACCAGTACATGTAACTGCTTATGTACTGCAGAAGGAGGTAATTCTATCTACATTGCAGGTGCTGAGAAGAGCACTCCAGGCAAACATCAAAAATTGAAGCAATAATAATTTCATGAACTTTAATCATACTCTGACTTAAGATCCATTTTTGTGACGGTATAAGAAACCCAGAATATTTGGAGAAATTAAAGAAGGGACCAACCACGGCATTTGGATGCTTTTAGCCATCTTGCCTAATACATGCTCAACTATCTTGCATAAGTGGATATAGGAGCCTGGTAATTCTGTTGTAAACTTAAATGGACATATTTGCTCTTCGGAGACTGACTGTCACTCCTTACTAGCATGTGCCCAGCTAAAGATAGCCTGATTCTTGTATTCTGATTAACACCAGTTCAGCCGGGGAACATTGATTTCCAGAAGACATTCTCTGTAGCTGAGAACAGCTGGAAATTCCCCATCTGACTCAGCAGCTTTTTAACAGTATTTTTATAACTTGTGCCATTTTGTTTGCTAATTAATCAACATATGGGTGTCATTGGAAATAGGTGGTTGTTACACACTCAAAACTATATTCTATTGCAAATGTTTTACTTTCACAACTGAACCGCTGTCTAATATTACTAGAATTGAATGCCCGGCAAAGGTAGCTTTAATGTTTGCAGTTACTTGTTTTGCATTTTTTCTGATAGCAGAGGAAATTCAAGATAGTTTGACTGATAGCTAATAATGGTTAAATAGTCTTTGCGTACTAAGTGAAAAATTCAGTCCGATTTTCATCTGGAGTCCTTAAGGTTTTGAAAGTATCATGAATTGTTCCTTTGATTGTTTCATCTGTGTTTCTGGTACATCTGTCAGCACTAGCAAACTGTCTTAAAGTCCTTGGTCATATGTGTGACGAATACACCATATTTACAGCTCACCTTTTACATTTTATCAGTACTTAAACGTCCTTCATGAATGAGTGTGGCCATCTGTGTCCTTGATACCTCAGATATAATTATTCTTTTACCCTTCATGAGATCTCTAACTGCTGATAGCTCTACTCTGAAGTGCTGATATGATTTTGCCAGTTAAGATAGCCTTCTTTTAGAGTTCTTTGCCATTTGCTGTTTCTTTAGCAATCTGCACTCCCTATTTTGCAATATCCTATGCCATAATGCTGATGACATGCAGTTGTACCTCTTGCTTGGTGGCGTTTCCCCTGAATTAGATGCATTTCTCTGCTAAGAATATTTGCAGGTATGAGACACTTTCCTGAAGTACATTTAACAACAATCATATATCTGGAAACATAAATGTTTCTTCCTTTTGACATCATTCCATGTATTTTTCTCAGATGTTCTCTTTAAAGAAGACGGGGAAAAGTCCATATCCTCTGAGATGGTTGTTAAATTACTGTTTGTTAGAAAGGAGACAGCTTCATTCAAGTTGTTAAAGGTTCTTGTACCAGAAGAAAGGTGCATTTTGATTTTTGCTGGATACAATATTTGGGGTCTAATGTTGTTTTGTTGCAGATGTTTGACCAGTGGCCAACATGTCTTCCTCATTTCCAGAATTTTTGCAGAGCAGTCACTGTCAAATCTGATTACATTTTAATGGGCTTTCCTCCAAGCTGTTTTTAACACTAGTTCCTTATCAAGGTAGGAGAGGAATTTTACAATATATCTCGATGTTGCTGTGGGGGATGGGGGCACTGGCTCACCAATTGCCCTATGAGCTCTTTCTATACCAAACAAGAGCCCCTCTTGTAACTCTAAAATTTCGGGAATCCAATTATTCAAAAGAAAATCATGTTCACCTTCTGCCTTCTCTGGAACTCTGAAGATTCAAATATTGCACTTTCTGTCCCGATTTTTAAGATCATCAATTTTATTCATTGGCCATGTATTTTGTTCGAGAAGAAAGTCTGTGTGCAGTTCATCTTCCTTTAATCTTCCATCTATGTCAGTTATGGCTGTCTCCATGTCCATTATTTTATCATGATGTTGTTGAAAAAGGTCTCTAAAATGTCAGTTTATTTAGAACTATTCTCACTTAATTTCTCCAGCTTTTGTTGGAAGTCATCTGTCTTCAGTGATAGTGACTGTAGTTCTTTCCTCAGTGCAGCATCAGATTGTGAAGATTTGGAGCTGTTCATTTTCCTTAAAGTTTAGTCTCAAATAATTTGACAGGAATTGTTTGAAATAAAAACTTCAAAGTTTGTAAAGTTAAAGTTTAGACTATTAGTAACTAGATTTTATAAAATGTAAATATATGTATATTAGTCTAATTCGTGTCTGTTATATTAATTTTATAGTGCTCAGAAAAAGTGTTGTGCTTAGCTGGCTATCTAGGCTCCACCCTTGGAGACATAACTGTAAGTAATAAAATTATGCAACATTGTATCTGTGGTGCTTTGGCTGAAATTGCAGTTAGTGGTTTATGGCCAGTCTCATCCAGCAAAGTTCTACAACAAACATGCTTGTACAACTCAAAATCATAAACCAGTATCTCTCTTTTTTTTTTTTTTTTTGGAGGGGGTT
Source organism: Protopterus annectens (assembly GCF_019279795.1). NCBI lineage: Eukaryota > Metazoa > Chordata > Ceratodontiformes > Protopteridae > Protopterus > Protopterus annectens. The sequence goes on along the minus strand of NC_056743.1, from coordinate 1,747,105,656 downwards.
ATTTTGTGATTTTCTATCACAGTCAAAGCATATAATGAATATGCCACCATAAATCCCCAAAAACATGTCGTTTAAGCTATTCTAAGCCATCATTTGATGAATCTGTCGAAGACCTTTACTATTACAGCACTAATTTCATTGATCAAGCATCTTATGAATATGGTCCATTCCATCCCATGTTCTTGTCTACTGCTACACAATACCATTTTCCTATAGACATCTCAGTGTTCTGTTATTGGCCAAAATATCTGAAATAAATTTCACCCTATGGTTCATTATTTATTTATTTGTTTGTTTGTTTGTTTGTTTATTTATTGGCATTTGTTTACCCGGAAAGTCCACTGCACCAAGCAGAGACCATTTTCAGTGGAGGCCCAAGGAGAAAACTTCTACAAGAAACACAAATAGAATGTAAAGTACATCACAGGCACATATTTAGAGTGTCCACATAACAGAGGGAGGAAAAAATCTTAAACAGTATCACAATTAGGAAATCACACACAGTTGATACACACTTAATAAACTGAATACATTGTAGTACAACTATAGTTAACAAAGCAGTATTGGTAAATGTAGAATGCTGATTTACACACTTAAAACACACTTAATAATCTAAATGAATGTAATACAACAACGTTGACATAGAAGTATGAGTGAATGTGAAATGCTATGCAGCACATAAATAGTAAGATTTAGAGCAAGGAAAGACATTAAGAGCCTGTAGTAGTAATCTAGTAGAAGATGTAGTATAAAAGAGGAATGAATAGAAGAATATGAGAAGGTCCCTGTAAGAAGTTAGAATGATTATAATAGAGTTAGGAAGGGTGGGAGTTGAAGGGATTACTATCAAGAAGAGAAAAAAAGGATAGTTGTGTGGATAAAGGGGGGGGTGTAGTGAATCTGATATATATATATTGGGCGGCGCAGTGGTGCAGTGGTTAACATTGTCACCTCACAGCAAGAGGTTCTCCTCGGCTGGGGTGCCTTCTGTGTGGAGTTTGCATGTTCTCCTGTGTCTCCAGGTACTTCCTCCCACATTCCAAAGACATGCATCTGGAGCATTTCTCTCCGGGCCTCCACTGAAAACAGGCTCTGTGGAACCTAGTCGGACTTTCCCGGTCAACAAATGATAAATAAATAAATAAATAAATAAATAAAATAAACTGTGGTGGTGGTGCTGTGGTAGCGTTGTCCCCTCACAGTAAGACATTGTCCTGTTCAATTCTCAGCTAGAGCGTCTTCTGTGTGGAGACATGCGTGAATGGGCGTACCTTTGTTGAAGGTTGTGTGTCAGGGCCGGCAACTCGGCATGTAAAAAAAAATCTACTGTCAATCATTAGCGGACCGGAGTTCCGCTGTGGTGACCCCTTACCGGGAAAAGCCAAAAGACACAACAGCAACATATATATATATATATATATATATATATATATATATATACACACACACACACACACACACAGAGATAGAGAGAGAGAGAAAATGTGAGTAAAGGTAGACAAGGGGAAAGGTAGGATGGCATTAACATCTAGTTAATGGCCGGAGGAGGATTAGTGCACTTACAGATCCAGTTGGAGTGAAGGTGTGTGCAAAGTGTGGTTTTGAAGGAGGCAGTGCATTGGGTCGTGTGACTGGATAGAAGAAGGCTGTTCCAGGTTTTATCTAATACCCAGAAGCATAGTAAATGACATGCAGGAAGTTTGGGTTTCTGAATTTGGAGAAGGTGTTGGTTTTCTGATCTTAGGAATCTATTAGGGTTATAGTAGGAGAATAAGAATTTTAGGGCACGGCAGTCCTGTGGTTTGGATATTAATGTGTGTATAGTGGTTAGTTGGAGGTAAGTAAGATAATTCTAGCCAAATTAGTGTTTTTATAAGGATGCAGTGGTGGGTGGAGTGATGATAATTTGTTGCAAATTTGGCTATCTTATTGTAACATGTTTCAAATTTGGTTACAAGGGAGGATTGGAGGTTAGTTAGTATTGGAGCACCATAAACTAGAGAGGGAAGTAAATTAGAAGAAAGTCCTTGTTTTGTGTGGTGGGAAAGGAAATGTTTATGTTTATATCTGTAGAGTAATCCCAGTGTTTTGTGAGTCTTACTGATGTTATTTTGTATGTGAAGATCAAAGTTTAGGTTTTCATCAATTATGACATATAACAGTTTAGTGTGAGCCACTAATTCACTTTTTGTGTTGTTTAGAGAGAATATGTGGAATTGAGATTTGTTAATTGGAGTGTTGTTCTTTGAGGTAAATATTATAAGCTTGGTTTTATTTGGGTTTAAAGACAGTTGGTTATTGTGGAGCCATGTCTCTATGGTGGTAAATGCCGATTGAGTGATTTGCTGGAGTAGAGTTGAGTTTTTAGCAGAGCAGATTATAGTAGAATCATCTGCTTACTGTACAAGTAACCATGGTTCAAATGATAGCTGGTGGATGTTGATGAAAACATTAAACAGTAGGGGTCCTAATATGGAACCTTGGGGAACACTGGTGGGGTTGTAAATATATGGGGATATAGACTGTTGACATTTTACTGCATGTTCTCTATTGGACAGGTAACTTTTGAACCAGTGGAGAGATGGAGTAGAAAGTCCAATGTTAGAAAGTTGAGAAAGGAGGAGCATGTGATAGGTAGTATCAAAGGCTTTAGACAGATCAAAGAATAAAGAGGAGACAATAATTCCTAAGCTGCGGGCTTTATTAACTAGGTCCATAAAGGATAATAGTGCAGTTGAAGTACTATGGCTAGGTCTGAAACCCTGCTGAGTTTGAGAAAGGATTTGATTTTTGAGAAGGAATTGTAGAAGTTGGTGTATATACATTTTTGTAGGAGTTTGGAGATGGGGAATATAACAGCTATTAGGTGAATGTTAGAAATATCTGTTGAGGCACCTCCTTTGTGAAGCGGTATTATGATTGCTTTTTTCCAAAAGTTGGGAACATAGGATTCTTGGATGGATCTATTTATGAGAATGCCAATGGGGTAAGCAATAGCCTCTGTAGTGATTTTTAAGTATTCTATAGTGCATTAGCCCACTAGGCCACTCCGCTCTATACTTATATCATCTACTGCGTTTGAGCAGGGCTTTACTTTCAGAAGAAGTTTTTTTTAATGGTTGATGTAGGCACAGTAGAGAGTTTGAATTCTGGCAAGCAATTGAATTTAGCCAAGTCTGAATGGGTGGATGAGGGGGTATGAGCGTAGGGAGTCGTTTGGCCTAATGTATTTGTAGTACAGAGAGGAGGCTGAAGCTGTGTTTGCTGAAAGAGAGGAGTATTACTTAGGAAGTTAATTGTGGTGAGAGGTTGAGAGAATGTGGCTGTGATATTAGTTAGTGTCACTGAAGTAGGTGATGACAATGCTTGCAAATTGATCTGATATTTTGTCTGGGTGGGGGCAAGGATTACTTTTTGTGCCAGGGTTTAGGAGAGAAGTAATGGAGGAACAGAATCGCTTAGGGTTGTTTTTGTGATTATTTTTTTTATTTTGAAGATTTAAGTAGTATTCTTTCCTGACTTTTGATACAAGTTTTTTTTTATCTGGTTACAAAATTGCTTGTACTTTAGTAAATCTGAGTTATTCTTGTGTTCATGCCAAAGTTTCCAGGTTTTTGTCTCTAGTTATCATTATTTCCTTAGTAGATTTAGATAACCAAGGAGCATGACTAGTTCTTATTATTTCAGTTTGATAGGTGAGAGGCTGTCTATTATTTTTAAAAAGGTGGTGTTTAAGCAGTACAGGGCATTGTCTAGAGAGAGTCTTTAGGTAATTTCAGTTTATGCTTCTTAGAATATTTGAACAAAACAACTGTCTTCCAGAAACGAACTACACGAGTATAAATGTACTGAAACCAAAAATTTGAATGAAGCTCGTGTAGACACAAGGCAGGTACAAGTAAAACACAGAAAAATGTTCAAAAATAGACGTTTATTGTAAGCGCTTTCACAATGATAACATTGCTTCCTCAGACACAATCAAAAGACAACTGAAATGACCAATATATAGGGACTCCTAAGCTTAATTACCCAATTAAACAATTAAAATTTAAAGTAACATCCCTACATGAAACAGAGATTTTTAGACTTGTTAATTTTTTGGAATGAGATCAAGATTTCTGTGTTTAGGAATTGAGGGATATGACCAGAAATGGGAGTATGATAAGACTATTAGGGTAAAGGATGGCAGCACCACCTCCTGTCTTGTTATTTCTATCAACCCTTATTGCACTGTATTTGGGAGGGAGAAATTCTGACTCTTTTATATTAGGCTTTTAACCATGTCTCGGTAGTAACTAGGATGTCTATTTTATTATGAGCTAGCCAAGCATGCAGGTCAGAGGTTTTGTTGCAGATACTTTGGAGGTTCATGGTGGTTATGTGTAGTGATTTTAAGTAGTTTGTAAGGATTGTTGAGATAGGGGGATTGGTGGTAGAAGGACCAGGGTTGAGATAAATGCCCCCGTATTCAACTAATGACAGGAAAAAATGAAAGTTAATGTGTAATGGTGGTTTGTTTAGGGCTTATCAAGTAAAATAAAAGGGAGTGGGTATAGTTTGAGTTGTAAATAAAGTAGTTTGTGGGGAGGATATGTATTTATGAGCAGAGTAGTGGGGTTGTATAAAAGAGACTGGGATTAAATTCTGAGTAGCTATCAAGTGAGGTATATAGGGAGCTAGTTTCAGAAGTGGGTATGGTGAATATTAATCTGAGGTTGATTGATGGAAATTGTATTAGGATTGCTAGTAGAAGAATAGTATGGGCTAAGAATAGTATGTGAGAAATGGAGGGAGCCATGTTACTAGGTGGGGACGATGTTAAGTGGAAAGGAAGTTGAGACCAGGAAGTGGGTAAATTTTATTGGTTGGCTGATGGAGGGAGGTGTGGCTAGGGGATATAAATCTAAGGAAAGTGGGGTTGGTTGGGAATGGGGGGTAGGGTAGGGGAGTGGAGTGAGCCCGAGCAAAGTGGGTTGCACCAGAGAGATTGCGGCAGGACAGCAGAAACAATCAGTGAAGCTGAAAGAACTGACAGGTAAGAGAAAGTAATGCTCTTACAAATATGGTCTGTCCTGTGACTTAGCCATCTCTTTTTTTTGCCCTTTAATGCTCTTACAAACATGGTTTGTCCTGTGACTTAGACATCTCTTTTTTTTGCCCTCATCCTCTCTGTATTAGGCTGTATGCCTGATGCAGACAATTTATCACTAAAGTAAGTAATTCTACCTGACCTGAACTGACAGTTTTCAATCTAGACTTCAAAACTTGGACTAACACTATAAACATATTTTTTTGTCACTGTATACTCTGTTCTTACTCCAGACTGCTATGTCAGTAAGGAAAACTCCACCACCCTCCATTCTTAAAAAATATATATATTGTGCAGTCCTGTATAATGCCTGTGGGGATAGCTTGCTGAGTGGTGGAGAAGAATAAAACCTTTACAGTCACTCAGATGTCTTGGGTACTAGACACTGGGAAGAGTTAGCTAAGCATATGCAAAGTTAGAGAACAATGCCAACATACCCATCCTGGGGTGAGGGAGGTCACTTTGACCTGCCATGCTGGTGACTACCTTAGAAAACAACCAGGTGAACACTGGTTCAGGTGTATGCAGAAATCACCAGTTAATGCATTCCACTATAGTTTAAGAAATGTGTGTGCAGGCACATGTACATCAGATGGAACCACCATTGCAGTCCAGGCTATGGCAGAAGTGCTACAGCAGTCATGTGTATATAAACCAAATCTGAAAACCTCTTATTGTTGTCTGAATGACAGACCTTCCCAGAAGCCAGGTAGTGGGAAACCATGTTTAGCAGGCAATGGGAAGAAAATGACCAAGAGAAAATAAGTACGTCAGGAGAAGAATGCATTCCAAAATGCAGGGGGGTAAACAATGTCTTTCAAACAGTTGTAGAAAGTAACAGCTTAACATTGTCCTCATCCAGCACTGTCTTGTAGAACCCAGGTGACACGCCCAAATCTCACAGTAACTGTAATGCCCAGTTTCTTTGCTAATTTATACTGTTACTTGTTGCTGTATTTATTGCAGTTTTTGGGGTCAATGCGTATTCTTAAGCTTCGATTTTTCCTTTTGCTCTCTGACAAGTGAACTAGCTTACTTAGTAGGTCTCAGTCTGTTCTGAGCAATTATATTTCTATTACAGAAAATTTAGCTTGGCTTTCCTTGGACAGTACTTAGTATTTTTCCCAAGGGGTTTATCACTAGTTCATCTAAGTCCTTCAGGTGAATCTTATACTGTTCTGGCAAGTGATCAGCTGCTTCAAACACTTCCCTGTATTCCTGGAATAATGCAGCATTGTGTCCCTTGCTTATATACTTAATGATTTTTTTAACTTCCTGCATCACTCACTGTTACACTGGTACCATTCAAAGCACTTTTTGATTAATGTACGAGTCGCACAACCTTTAGCCTCAGATCAGACATATCTGTCACTTTCCAATAGCGATAGCAAGGCTTCTGTCAAACTTTCATTTCTCATTGTCCTACATGTCCTGCAGTTACTCTCTTTGGTATGGACATCTGTTTGTGCAGTTTGTTCAAGTTTTTTTTTTTTTGTAAAAAGTTAGTTATGGTTGCAGTATAACAGCATTTGATTAATTTCTAAACATTTTAAGCATTTTTTGCTGGTATTTCTGTTTTCTGTTATTGCCGCCATGTAAAAAGGTTCACAGTTTTCACTAAAACTAGATCCTGCCTTTGTTCTATGACTTGTATTTTTGGAAATCAACATTTTGCAAATTTATTTTCCTACATGTCTTGTAGTTGTTCTCTAAGCATGATTTTATGATTTAGTTGTATGTTATTCACACATATCCATCGATAGTCTCTTGCAGAGTACCTGCTGCTCCTACATTTGGTGGGCGCTTGCAGAGTACCTGCTGCTTCTACATTTGGTGGGGGCTTGCAGAGTACCTGCTGCTCCTACATTTGGTGGGCGCTTGCAGAGTACCTGCTGCTTCTACATTTGGTGGGGGCTTGCAGAGTACCTGCTGCTCATACATTTGGTGGGCGCTTGCAGAGTACCTGCTACTCCTACATTTGGTGGATGAGCAATGTCAAAGAGTTTGTTCACAGTCTGGTACTTGCTGATACTTGAAAAATTTCAACGTTTTACAAAGTCAGATTCTGTTCCTTAATCAAATACATTTTTTACTCACTTGTTTAGAGTTATCTACTTTCTCATGAATCAAGCCTGTCCAACGTGCAGTCCACAGACTATAACCCTGCTCACCATGTACTTCCTTGTGGCATGCCAAGAATGTAAAATTAGAGGAAGACAAAATAAAAATGAATTACCAGACGAAAAGACAAGTCCTGTTGATCTATACTGCAGTGTGTGTACGTGTGTGTGTGTGTGTGTGTGTGTGTGTGTGTGTGTGTGTGTGTGTGTGTGTGTGTGTGTGTGTGTGTGTGTGTGTGTGTGTGTGTGTGTGTGTGTGTGTGTGTCTGCATGTCTGACTGTGTGTGTATACTGTATCTGCCTGCATGTGTGTGTATGTCTGTCTGCATGTCTGACTGTGTGTGTGTATCTTTCTACGTGTGTGTGTGTGTGTGTGTGTGTGTGTGTGTGTGTGTGTGTGTGTGTGTGTGTGTGTGTGTGTGTGTGTGTGTGTGTGTGTGTCTCTGTCTGCATGTCTGACTGTGTGTGTATATACTGTATCTGTCTGCATGTGTGTGTATGTCTGTCTGTCTGCATGTCTGACTGTGTGTGTGTGTGTGTGTGTGTGTGTGTGTGTGTGTGTGTGTGTGTGTGTGTGTGTGTTTCTCTGTCTGCATGTTTGACTGTGTGTGTATACTGTATCTGTCTGCATGTGTGTGTGTGTATGTCTGTCTGTCTGCATGTCTGACTGTGTGTGTGTGTGTGTGTCTGTGTGTGTGTGTGTGTGTGTGTGTGTGTGTGTGTGTGTGTGTGTGTGTGTGTGTGTGTGTGTGTGTGTGTGTGTGTGTGTGTGTGTGTGTGTGTGTGTGTGTGTGTGTGTGTATGCATGTTTGTATCTCTGTCTGTCTTGCATGACTAAGCTGAATGAAAACATGTCACACGTTCACTGAGCTAGGAATTCTGGGATATACTACATTGTCAGTCATCTCATATCTCATTACTTCTAGCCCTCTTGCATACTCTGTCATTCTTGTTTTGTTAAATAAGTGCTAAATAGCAACCCCAGAGAACCAGCAGTACAGAAGGCACACATTCAAATGAGTAAAATACATGTCACTCTGACATCACTGTTAGTACATCTTCAAAGGAATTATTTAACAAAGTACAGTTTCCTGGTTTACCTGTCATATTATTTTATGACCTTCTTCCTGTGTAGGTTCATAGGTTCATAGATAAGTACTAGGCAATCAGTCTGCAGACCATTTCAAGCCTGGCCAAAAATCCCTATTCAGAATTTCCCTTTAATGTCAAGGAGGGCAAGACAAGATAGACCAGGAGAGAATTTAAGGCTGCCCATCCAGTTATCTAGGTTTACCTTGAAGGTGCAAGGGTGCTACTCTGCTTGACACATGGTGGAAATTTGCTCCAGAGGTGAGTAAAATGTTGGGATATGAATCTATCAAGCCAACATGTGTTATTTATCTGATGATGAAGGTTTAGTTCCTTTAACTGAGTATTTGATGTACCATTAGTTCTGGGAACTGATAGAAAATTAAATAGGGTTGATCTTTCATGGCATGAAAGGCTAGACAGAGATCACCATGGAGAAGTCTGTAAGAGCCTGAGTACTGAGAAAAAGCTGCCAGTCTCTCCTGATAAGTAAGATTTCTGAGTCCACTGATCTTTTTAGTTATTAATCTCTGAGGTCTCTCAAGTTGTGTGATATATTTAGATAAATACATGACAAAAGCTGCTTTATATTCAGTAATGAGTCTGATAAGGTGACTAAAGAGGAATTAAGGCTTCTGTGTATCTAATGGAGATGCCTTTGGAAATTAGAAGGCCAGATGAAAGGCTTTCCGGACAACTGTGGAGACATGATGGTCAAATGATAAGGAATTATTAACAAGAGTACCCAGATCCCTTACAACAGTGTCTAATTGGAGGGGTACTATACACCAAGTGAAACTTCTGTTTACCAAAATTAACTATGTTACATTTCCCTACATTTTAACTTGAGACCATTGTCCTTGCACCAATTGTTAACATGGTCTAACCCATGCTGGAGCAATTGTGAGTCAGTTGATAATCGAATAACAACACTAAATTTATAGTCATCTGCAAACGTAGTTACCCTAGCCCAGAAGTGCTGTCTTGAAGGTCTAAGAAATATATGCCATATAGGAGAAGACCCAAAACTAAGTCCTGTCGTACTCCACTGGTAACTGTTTTACTTTCAGAAGTAGCACCTGCTACTCTAACCACATGGATTCTGACAGACAACCAGTTAGCTGTCCATCACATAATATAAGAATTTATATTCAGATTTGCAAGTCTGTCAATAATGCTTGCGTGGGGAATAGTGTCAAATGCATTGGCCACTTCTAGATATACTGTATGCTGTGCATAACCATTATCCACTGCTTCTGTTACTTTTTCAAAGAAATTAATAAGGTTAAAGAGGCAGGACCTTCCTTTGATTCATAGGTTCATATGAGGTTACTAGGCTAGCGGCCCTAGAGCCTTTACAAGCCTAGCCATGTTAATTCCAAGTATCCCCATTTGTTCTTTTTGGGTAGTTTGCTGAACGAATTTATGAACAGAGCAGGTCTGTGATCAATACAGGCTACCCCTGTCGATGAGAGACATGGGTGCCACCCCAGGGGTGAATTTGTGGTCTCCCATCCAATTATCTAGGTTGCATTTGAATAGGGTCAGTGAGGAACTCTGTTTTACATGAATAGGAAGTCCATTCCAGAGAAGCATCAGTCTCTGGGAGACATATCTGTCTCTCTGGCATGTTCTGTTAATGTCACAGGCTAGGTTGAGATCCCTAGAACGAGTGACTCTTGTGCAATTTGATTTGCGAATGCGCAGCATTTCCATTAGGGCAGGATCAGAGATTGCAATGTAGGCCAGGCACAAGTCACCTCTCAGCAGCCTATACGATACAGAGTAAAGTGACAGGGCTTTCAGCCTGTCTACATAGATCATGGTTTGCAGTCTCTGTATTTTCTTAGTGAGAAACCTCTGAAGTTTCTCCAGCTGTTGCAGGTGTCTGGTGAGGTACATGCAAAATGGTGCATTATACTCTATTAGTGGTCAGATGAAGGTCGAGTACAGTGGAATTGACCTGGATCCTGTGGCCTTGCATATGATGTGCGTTACATAGAAGACTTTCCTTACCACTGTGGAAACTTGATGGTCAAAGTTTAGGTTATCAACCTGTATTCCCAAGTCTTGCACCACTGGGTTGGAACTCAGGGGGGTGCTGCCAATATTCTAATTTGTAGGGAATTCCGTTTTGCCAAAGACAATAATAATGCATTTTTTTTTGCATTTAGTTTTAGACCATAGCTTTGGCACCAATCATTCATTTGTGTTAGCCCTTCTTGTAATATGTTGACATCATTGGGGGACTCAGTAATTGCTCCCAGTTTGCAATCATCAGTGAAGTTGGTGAGCCAGATGCCATCTACTTTCCCCTGGACTTCTGAGAAATAGATGCCAAACAGTAAGGGGTCCAGCACAGACCCCTGTGGTACTCCACTGGTGACGGGTCTACTGGTGGAGGTGGAGTCACCAATTTTTAGAGAGTATGCTCTGTCAGTGAGCCAATTGGCTACCCATGTAGTAACAAAAGGGTTAATCCCTAGCTGGGAGAGTTTCTCAAAGATGCCAGAGTGGGGGGGGGGGTTGTGTCAAAAGCCTTGGCAAAGTCAAGATAGGCTGTGTCCACTGTCTTACCTTCATCCATGGCTTTGGTGACATTTTCAAAGAAATCTACCAGATTTAATAAGCATGATCTACCCTTAAAAAGCCAAACTGGATTGGTCCAGCTTTTGGAGGTTGCCTATGTCCTTGTTGATAAGGTCCATGATAATTCTTTCCATGGCCTTGCAGATGAGACTGATTAGACTCATGATTCTGTAGTTTCCAGGGTCAGTTGTTGGCCCCCCTTTGTGCAGGGGAATTACTGCTGCTGTTCTCCCTTCTGCAGGAACATAGCCAGTTCTCAAGCTATGTTTATAAAGAATGCCAAGTGGGTCCACTAAGTCTTGTTTTACAATGTTTAGTAAACAACCTGGGATATTATCTGGTCCCACAGAGGCCATGTTTTTGGCCTTGGCAAGCACAGAGATGACCTGTTCTCTAGAGATACTAGGCAGAGGACTGGTGTCAGGTATGCTTTGGGATATGGTAGATGGGGATGGGGGGTGAAGTTTGCACTGAATCTGTCATCTAGCAGGTTGGCAGTATCTACCGGTGTTGTATGAGTGATCCCATCTACAACCAGTTCAGCACATAGCTGGGCATTCCCTTTTAGACTTCGGACATAGTTAAAGAATGCCTTATGATTATGCTTGGCTAGGGATGCGATTTAAGTTTCATAATTTGCTTTAGAAGACTTTACAAGCTTTCTGATTTTCTTGTTTAGGCTTAGGAAGGAACTCTTCCTCTGCAGAGGGGTATCCCCCTTTATTTTGGACAACAAATTCTTCCTCTTGTTATATAATCTATTTATACTTGAAGTCCACCTCAGTGGCTTCTTTTTACAGGAAGACCTGGTTTTGATCCAGTCAGGTACAGCAGAATTTATGCAGTACAGGGCATTTGCGTACACTTCTGCATATTGATCATTGATGTCTGCAATTACTGGTAGTATGAAGATTTTTATACCATTGCTTAGTAGGTTGCAGTTAGTTTTGGTAAAGTTTTTTATAATTTTTTTCCTGTGAGGGTGTCAGTTCCAGTAGTTACTTCAAATGCACTATGTCCAGAACATTAGAGCCCCTAGTGGGGGTGCGGACTATCTGTTCCAGAGAATTTGTGTTAAAGTCCAGGAACCTCTGGGTGAGTGTGTTTTTACTTGTGTATGTCCCCCAGTCTATGGAAGGATAGTTGAAATCTCCCATGACTAAGGTGTTGGGCTGTATGGCAAGGTAAATTGGGTTAGGCGGCGTGCTTATCCTGGTTGATGGTGGGGGATCTATAGCTAGCAATGATGTGGTATGGTATTTTCCCAGTAGTTCATTGGACATAGAGTAGTTCCAGAGAGTCATGCTGCTTGAATGGTCTTGAAGTGTATTAAGTTTTAATGAAGATGGATACACCTCCACCTTTGGTTCCTTCATGCTCATTTTGAGGTATGATTGTGTGGAAGGCATTGTAGCCTTGCATGGCCAGGGTACTCTCAGCAGCCTTGTACCATGTTCATAGGTTGGTACTAGGCTGTCTCCCTAGGGCCTATACAAGCCTAGCCATAACAATTTCTTGGCTATTTCTTCCCACACTGTTTACTTCCCTGGACCCCTGTCTAACTGACGTGATCTCCAGGGTGAATTTACTTTCTCCCATCCAATCATCAAGGTTCTTTTTGAAGAGGGCCAAGGAGGCACTCTGCTTGACATGTATGGCACTCTACTCTAGAGTCTGGGGAGTCTCTGGGTCAGGAACCTATCCCACCAGCATGTTTTGTTTATTGTGCTGACAAGGTTTAGATCCCTGGAGCGTGTTGCTCTGAGGGATTGGGATTTCTTTCTTTAAGTGTAGCATGTCCAACAGCTCTGGGTTTGACATGGCCTTGTATGTTAAGCAGAGATCGCCTCTGAGTAGACGATATGTGACAGAGTACAGCTGGAGTTTTTTAAGGCGGTCAGCATAGGGCATCTGCTTTAGGCCTGTGATTCTTTTAGTGAGGTATTTCTGTGGCCTTTCCAGTTGTTGCAAATGTCTTGAGCAGTACATACCAAATGGGGCATTGTATTCTATAATGGGTCTAATGAAGGATGAGTACAGTGGGACAATGACCTCCTTTTTTCTGGATGAAAAGCCCTTAGTGATGAGGTGTGCCACATAGAAGGATTTCCTGACTGTTGTGGCAATGTGGTTATTGAAGGTGAGACCACTGTCCACCTGTGTCCCTACGTCTCTTATCACACTTTTGGTGTTTAGTTTACTGCCACCTATGTGGTAATTCACGGGTACATGTTTTTTCCCAAAGGGGATAACTATACATTTCTTGGCATTGAGCTTGAGCCCATGGCTCTGGCACCAAGCATCTTTTTCTGTAAGGCCCTTTTGTAGAGTATCCACATCATTTGGGGATTCAGTAATGGCTCCCAGTTTGCAGTCAACTGCGAACTTTGTTACCAGAGTCCTTTAGTGTTGGCCTGTACTTCAGAGAAGTCGATGCCAAACAAGAGCGGTCCCAAGACTGAACCCTGAGGTGCTCCACTTGTCACTTGTCTGGAGCTGGATTTGGAGTCAGCTGCTTTTACAGTATGGGTTCTGTCAGTAAGCCAGTTGGCAACCCATCGAGTGATGTAGGGATTAATGCCAAGCTTAGTAAGTTTATCTATGATTCCAGAGTGGGGGATGGTGTCAAAGGCCTTGGCAAGGTCCAGATAGGCTGTGTGGACTGACTTACCCTCATCCACAGCTCTGGAGACTGATTTGAAGAAGTCACTCAGGTTCAGGAGACAATATCGGCCCTTCACAAACACATAGTGGGTGGGGTCCAGTGTTTGAAGGTTGCCAATATCTTTGTTTATAAGTTCCATGATAATACGTTCCATGGCCTTGCAGATCAGGCTCGTCAGACTGATGGAGCGGTAGTTCCCAGGATCCCAGGTGGATCACCCCTTGTGGAGTGGGATAACTGTAGCTATGCGCCACTCAGTGGGCATGAAGCCTGAGGTGAGACTATGATTAAACATGACACTTAGGTGAGGTGCCAGTTCATATTGTAGTTCATGTAGTACACAGCCCGGGATGTCATCTGGTCCCATGGATTCTGTATTCTTAGCTTTGGAGAGTGCGTTTTTTACCTATGTGGCCGTTATTACCGGAATTTGGCAATCTTCCAGTATTGAGATGGGCCGTTTAGGTGGTAAGAGGGGGGTGAAGTCGGCACTGAATCGAACTGCCAGGATATTGGCAATATCTTTGGGATCGGTATATTTAATGCCATTCTGTTGTCTCGATCACTGCACAGACATTAGCACCCTCCAAGGTGAGGAGTGCTTCAAGGGAGTGAAATTTCGTGTTTAAACTCCTAGCTTTAAGCAGCACAACCCTGAGTTTGTCTTGGTTAGATTTTGTTACATTGGAAAATTTGTTGTTTTGACATTGCCTAAAAAGCACTAAGGAGGAGGCAAGAGCCTTTGCCAGTATCCGAATGCCTAGGGGGACAGGTGCAGACCATATCTGGCAAAGCAGTGAGATCGGTCTACCATATCCTCCCAGGCTGACAGATACTGGATCCCCTTGGACTGACACCAGACACTAAGTCAATTGTTGAAGCCAATCATTTTTGTTTATATTGTGGCATCATCCTGTGTGAGGGAAGGATACTGCTTAGGACTAGGGACATACCTGTCTGGGACACAGATTTAGAGAATTCTGTCATGTCTTTCTTCATATAGTCCAGAGAGGGACGTCTGAGGTCATTCACTCCAACATGGACTTTGACAGAGTCGTAACAGTATTTGTTGTTGAGTGACTTGAGTGCATGCATGATTTGTTGGATCCTGGCACCTGATAGGCTGCTCACCATGACCTTCTCCTTATTCAGTCTGGTGAGGTGTACATTTGTGTGTGTCTCACTGTGGAGTCGCCTATAACCAAGACATTTGATGTATTTTGCCTTAGGGGCTTATTTGTTGGGACACAGGTGTGTGGTTTCTTTCTGCTTAGTGGTGAATGCAGTTGGTGTGCGTTTGGGAGGTCTCTGTTCTTTTGGTAGCTTTTAGTGAGTATCTCCATGTATGTGGGTTTATGTGTCGTGACCTTATTTTGTGTGAGAGGTGAGGTTTGTGTGAGAGGTGAAACATATGCTGACAACCTGTTTGATGTATAGTTTGTTTTTACGTGAGAGAATTGACTCCAGTTCCACAGTGTATTTGCAGCTCTCACATAGGGCGTTAGTTTGCTTTAGGAGTAAATGGTTGTCGGTATAAACAAAGCAATTGCTACATTGCCTCAGGATGCCTGTATCAATCAAGCTGGCAGGAGAAATGATGGGAAACTATCTGTCCATTGTGGCAGGATTTTTCTGAATGTGGTACTTGTGAAGGAAGTGAGCTAGCTGGACTTAGGACTTTGGCTTAACTAAAGGGCTAGACTGACTTGGAGTAGCAAAGGTAGTGGGTGTATAGTAGCCAAACTGATAAGGGTCCAAGATTGAGAAAATTTTAATGTCCAGATTAATGAAGTCTGCGATAATGCTCTCCATAGCTTTATATATGAGGCTACTGAGACTAATGGGTCTATAGTTACCAGGGTCTGTTTCAATAGCAATTTTCCAAGATTCAGGAATGTAACCAGTGGAGAGGTAATGATTAAGCAGTTTAAGTAGGAGGTCAGAAAGGCCATATTTGGCACTGATAATCAGGCTCCCTGGTATGTTGTCAGGCCCATGGATGTAGTATCCTTAGTTTTTGAAAGGGCTGAGATAACTTCTAAAGTAATTAAAAGGGGTGGTTGGGATTGTAGAACCTGTGGGATAGCTTTAATAGTGGATGGAGTAAAATTTGTATTAAATTTGTTAGCTAGGATATTAGCTATTTCCTTTAGGTAAGAAAATGTAGTATTATTGTAGACTAGCTCCAAACACTGTTGGTGTTTAAGATCTTAACTTCCTGAAATAGTTAAGGAAAGACTGCAGGCATTTTTGGTTTTAGTGGCTATTTAAGTTCATACTCAGCTTTAAGCTTCCTAATGGCTCCCTTAAGCTCGTATAGGTTCAT
This sequence comes from Protopterus annectens, assembly GCF_019279795.1. Classification (NCBI taxonomy): domain Eukaryota; kingdom Metazoa; phylum Chordata; order Ceratodontiformes; family Protopteridae; genus Protopterus; species Protopterus annectens. Next base: position 1,747,089,778 of record NC_056743.1, on the reverse strand, counting down.
AGGTTCATAGGACAATATTAGGCTGTTGGCCCAGAGGCCCTTATAAGCCTAGCCAAGAAATTTGCCCATGTTCCCACAAAGTCAACCCCTGTTTCTTCTGTCCAGCAGGGACACAAGTAGGATCTCAGGGGTGTATTTTCTGTTTCCCATCCAGTCGTCCACGTTCCTCTTAAAGAGGGCCAGTGAGGTACTCTGCTTGACATGAAGAGGGAGTCTATTCCACAGATAGGAGAGTCTTTGGGACACAAATCTCTCCTGCCAAGTTCTGTTAATGTCACAGACCTTGTTGAGGCTTTGTGTGTGGGCTGCATGAGTGGAGTTTGACTTATGTATATACAGCAACTCCAAGAAGGCTGGGTCTGAGACGGCCTTGTATACCAGACACAGGTCACATCTGAGCAGTCTGTATGAGACTGAGTAGAAAGACAGGGCTTTTAGCCTATCTGTATAGGACAGGTGTTTGAGACCTTGGATTTTCCTGGTCAGGAACCTCTGTGGTCTCTCCAGCTGCTGCATGTGCTTGGCAGGGCACATGCCGAAAGGGGCATTGTACTCGATAGTGGGTCTGATAAGGGAGGAGTACTGGGATGTTATGACCTCCTTGTTCCTGGATGAAATACCCTTACTTAAGAGGTGGGCCATATAGATAGCCTTCCATACAACGGAGGCAATATGGTGTTCCCCCCACACACCCCCCTAACTAAATATACCAACTCCGAGATCGCACTACCGTGGAGGTAAGAGGCAATGGTCGAGATGTTGGCCAAGCACTTCCTTACAGTCCATTTTCCATCGGTGTTCTGTGTGGTCAGTGATCTGTTATTTCAGTGTTGTCTGCTCACTCATATGAAAGTCAGTGATGTGGCGTTTCGGTAAAGTGAAGGGGACCCCAGGATGGATAGCAGCATCATAAAATACAAACTAGTTAACAGACAGACCTTACATACATACATGCTTACATCTCAACAGCTTACTATAAAATGACAGTGCAGCTTGCACATGCTCAGTATTTATACACTTGTGCAAGCCCTTGGATAGCTTCTTAAAGGTATATACACACACATTGATCTACAATAACCATGTGCTATAATATGCTTTGTGATAGATGCTATTTTGACTTGTCTGAGTGGAGTATTCAATTGAAAAAGGTATATACTTGAATATTATCTGTTAATTTATCTAACATAAAATAGTTAGGGGTAGTATTTCTGTAGTAAGCTCTTGCCAGAGAACATATGTATCGGTTGCTTAGTTTTTTCTCTGCTTGCATCTTGTCTATTTTAATACTTTTTATTTTATTTCTCTTTGGGTGTCAACCTATTTATAGTTTAATATGTATTTCTACTGTTTTCTATTTTACTTGACAGCCCATATGCTCTTGTGGCTATTTTTTTAAATATATGTATGCATTACTGCTGTTCTTCTGGGAAGACGAAAAGCATTAGTTACACTATTAGTTAATTAGCTATGTGACACACATCTCCCATTAGACTGATAGGTCTACTACCAGCAAATGAGATTAACAGGCATGATTTTATATTTGGCTTAATTAAGAGCAGTCAGTAATTGGGATCTCTGGCAGTAATACCATATGAGGAAAAATTTGTAGGAAGTAGATAATTCTATCAGCCTTCCCTGTGGATTACATGTGCATTTTGTGTATGTGTGTGTAAATATTAATTTGTGTGAAAAAAATAATACAATGGATAAAGGAAAACTGGAAGACATTGGTTCAATGAGAAAGCAATCACATGAAGGCCTTAAAGTAATTGACCAAAATTTCCGCTATCTAAGTGACTTACATGCAATCCTGTCTGGATGTGAAGGTTTGAAGCCCACATTCAGGACATTGGTGCATAATCCATTTATACTCTTGTAGCCAGGTGGCTGTATTTTGAGAAATGATTGTTGAAATAGACTTGTGTACACTTTCTTGCTATTATTTCACCCTTGGTTGACAATGGTGAGATTCAAACATCCGTCAGTCTCTGGCATCTTGATGTCACAGTTGCTGGCATTCTGCCATCTGGAAGTCACAACAGGGTGGTAGTATTATTCCCACCATCACAGTGGTGGCAGCTGTACCATCAAATGGCTGTTTTGTTTGCTTGTTTTTGAGAGGTGATAGTAGAGTATGTAAGCTATGAATGCAAAAGTAAAGTACGTTACATCATCATCATCAATCCCGTTTTTCTTTGAGGTCATGGTGTCACACCAACTGTCACAATCTATTCAAAATTCATTGCTGCTCCTACCTGCTTCATCAGTCATGCCTGACTGTCACAGAACTTTTCTCATGCAGTCCATCCCCTTGCCTTTTTCATGTCTCTTCTATGTCTGCATTGCCAAATTGTCTCCTGTTTTCCTGCACATGTAACTGAATCACTGTAGTCTGTTCTCTCTGACCTTCTCTACAACTGGGGCTACCCAAGTTTCAGCTGTGATGTCTTTGGTTCTTCATCTGTCCCATGCCATGCATTCTGCCACCTGTCTCAATGACTCCATCTCCATCATTCCAAGTTTCCTCAGAAAAGCCAGTTGTATAACCCCATGTTAAAATGATCAGTGATGTGGCTTATAGGAGGTGGGTAATTTGCAGTGTCTATGTCTGAGAGCAGTGAGTTGAAATACATTACTGTAACTATAATTTCTGTCAAGTTTATCACAGTCAGACATCAGAGGCACGTACAAAGTTCTGTTCTTTTTTGGGTGAGAGAGCAATGCAGTATACACGTTATTTAAAAACAAAAGCAGTTATATTATCACTAATAAAATGATCACCTATACAGCTTATCGGGGGGTTCCAGTGCATGTGGCTGTTTTTGGGGCCCTGTATGAAAGGAAGATAATGACAGATATTCACTGTTCAAAAGTATCATTGACATGACCCAGTGAGGGGGCTGCAGTATATGCATCTGTGAGCAGCTGTGTGTGTGTGTGTGTGTGTGTGTGTGTGTGTGTGTGTGTGTGTGTGTGTGTGTGTGTGTGTGTGTGTGTCTATCTAGCTATATATATATATATATATATATATATATATATATATATATATATAGGGTTATAGGTTCATAGGTTGATACTAGGCTATTTGCCCTAGGGCATTTATAAGCCTAGCCAGAGTGTGTTTGGCTTTCGCCACCCTTTTTGATTAGTTGACTGTGCCTCTATATAGTAGGTCACAGAAGGTAGCCCTTTTAAGGTTAGTTTACTATACCTCTGTCAAGCAGGGACACAGAAGAGATCCCAGGGGTAAACTTACGATCTCCCATCCATTCATCAAGATTTCTCTTGAAGAGGGTCAGTGAGGGGCTCTGCCTAACATGGATTGGGATTTTGTTCCAGAGTGAGGGGAGTCTCTGGGATATGAATCTGTCCCTCCAGCATGTACTATTTATTTCTGTGCTGAGGTTCAAGTCCCTGGAGCGTGTAGCTCTAAGGGATTTGGATTTCCTGAGGTGAAGCATGTCCATTAATTCTGGGTTGGACATGGCTTTATACGTCAGACACAGATCACCTCTGAGTAGGCGGTACACAACTGAGTAGAGATGGAGTTTCTTTAGCCGAACTGCATAGGGCATCTGTTTGAGCCCCTTGATCCTCTTGTTGAGGTACTTTTGGCATCTTTCCAGTTGCTGCAGGTGTCGGGTAAGGTACATCCCAAATGGAGCATTGTATTCAATTATGGGCCTGATAAGTGATGAGTAGAGGGATACAATGACCTCTCTTGAACTAGATGTGAATGCTTTCGTGATAAGGTGGGCTATATAGAAGGTCTCTCTAACCACTTTGGCAACGTGATTGTCAAAGGAGAGATTGCTATCTACTTGGGTCCCCAAGTCCCTAATTACTTCTTCCGTACTTAATGGATTACCACCTATGTGGTAATTTGTGGGCATTTTGTTTTTTCCAAAGGAGATGACTATGCACTTTTTGGCATTTAGCTTTAGGCCATGGCTCTGGCACCAGTTATCCATCTCTGTGAGACCCTTTTGGAGGATGCTTGTGTCAGCCAGAGATTCGATTATGGCACCCAGTTTGCAGTCATCTGCGAACTTGGTCAGCCATATTCCACCCATGTTAGCCTGTACCTCGGAGAAATATATACCGAACAAGATAGGTCCCAGGACTGAGCCTTGTGGGACGTCACTTGTAACTGGTTTAGGGTCTGACATGGCACCTGCTATTCTGACCATGTGGGTTCTATCCCTGAGCCAGTTTGCAACCCATCTTGTGACATAGGGGTTGATATTTAAGCTGGTGAGCATATTTATGATGCCCAGGTGGGGTATAGTGTCAAAGGCTTTTGCGAGGTCCAGGTAGGCTGTGTGGACTACCTTCCCTTCATTTATGGCTTTGGTAACGTAACTATTTCAAAGAAATTGACCAGGTTCAAGAGGCAAGATATGCCCTTAACAAAGCCAAATTGGGTAGGATCCAGTGTCTGGAGGTTCCCAATGTCTTTGTTTATGATTTCCATGATGATACACTCCATAGCTTTGCAGACCAGGCTAGTCCAGCTTATAGGGTGATAGTTTCCGGGGTCTGTTGTGGCACCACCTTTGTGGAGTGGGACCACTGTTGCTGTACGCCATTCCTTGGGTACATATCCTGTAGTAAGGTTGAGATTGAACAGTGACTTTATATGAGGGTTTAGTTCTTCTTGGAGCTCGTGTAAGACACAGCCCGGGACACCGTCTGGTCCCATTGATGCTGTGCTTTCTGCTTTGGAGAGGGCAGCTCTCACCTGTGCATCTGTGATCTCAGGAAGGGTATACTCTGTTGGGATAGACATTTGCTCTTTTGGGGGGAAGGGGGGAGTTTGCACTGAACCTTTCTGTCAGGATGTTGGCAATGTCTGTGGGTTCAGTGTATTTTTTATCATTTTGCACTAGCTCAGAGCATATCTGGGAGTTGCCTCCCAGGTTTCTGACATAACTAAAGAAGGCCTTGTGATTATCTTTAGTGTCTTGTGCAATTTTTCTTTCAAAGCTGGCCTTAGATGATTTTATGAGGGATCGTAGTTTCTTGCTAGTACTGATCAGAGATGCCTTCCCTTTTTGGCATTTTGCTCTATCATGTAGTAGCTTTCTCCTTCTGTTGTATAGCTTATTTATGGCAGGGGTCCACCAGACAGGTCTCCTGCCTTTGGTGGAGTGAGTCTTGGTTTTATTTGGGATAGCATGCTCCATGCATTCCTGTAGGTGTCCATAGAATGGTTTTGTAAAGGATTCTGCATTTTGGGCCGTATTTTCCACTTGCCCGGGGGCTTTGAAGGATTCCACCTTGGTTTTGAGAAGTGTGAAATTTGCTTTTGAGAAGTTTTTCACCGTAGTTACCTTGGCTGGGGGTGGGAATGGAATATGGATGTCCAGTGAGATTAGTTTATGGTCTGATCTTACCAATGAGGGGTATACCTCTGGTGTAGAACATAGAGACCCCATGTTGGTGATGACCAGATCCAATATGTTTTCCCCTGTTGTGGGAGTGGTGACCAGTTGTTCCACAGCATTTGAGTTTATAAATTCTAGGAACCGTTGGGCGAGGGTGTTTGGGCTTGAGTAGTTTTCCCAATCAATGTTTGGGTAGTTGAAGTCACCCAATATAATGGTGTTTGGAGAGACCTTCATATTCTCCAGTGTTCTCAGGAAAGCCGAGTGAGGTTCCTGTGTTTGGGAGGGTGGTCTGTAGCAGGCTACAAACTGAAAGGCAGTTTTGCCCACTGTTAGTTGCACATGGATGGTTTCTGATGCTTCGTGCAGTGCCACTAACCTGGAGGTGTGGGTATCTTTGATAAATATGGATACTCCCCCTCCTTTTGTGGTTCAGTCCGAGTTTTGGGGCTGAAAAGCATGGTATGAAGTATAACCTGTTAGTGCTGGGGTGCTCCCAGGAGCCTTGAACCAGGTTTCTGTTACTGCACAGATATCAATATTCTCCATACTGAGGAGAGTCTCGAGTGTGTGCATCTTGAAGTTTAGACTTCTGGCATTGAGTAGCATTACCCTTAGTTTTTTTTTCTTTGTGTTGTCTATGGAGGTGGGTTTGTCTTTTGAGCCTTGCCTAAAAAAAGGCACTATGGGGGAGGCAAGAGCCTTTGCCAGTATTCGAAAACCCAGGGGTGACAGGTGTAACCCGTCCCTAGCGAAGCAGCATGGCTTGTCGAGCATGTCATCCCAGGTTGACAGACACTGGATCCCCTTTGAATGACACCAATACTTTAGCCAATTGTTAAAATTGATCATTTTGTCATTATACTGTGGCATCATTCTTGGTGAGGGTAAGATGCTACTCAAGGTCAGGGTCATACCAGGCTTGGCTACATGATCAAAGAGCTCCTCTATGTCTCTTTTCATGTAGTCCAGGGAGGTACGTCTCAGGTCATTCACACCAGCATGGACAATGACGGAGTCATATTTGTACTTGCTTTGGAGTGACCTGAGTGCTTGTGTTATGTGACGGATCCTGGCACCCGACAGGCAGCTTACAGTGACCTTCTCTTTGTTCAGCCTGGTGAGTGGGACGTCAGTGTGTCTGACAATAGAGTTACCTATTACAAGTGTATTAGATGTGTTGTTTAGCCTTAAGGGCTGTGACTGTGGGGCACACTGACTTTGTGAGCTATGTGCTACGTGGGTATTGTTTCGTGTTAAGGGTTGCTTGGATATCTGCTTTGGAGGTCTCTGCTGCTTAGGCAGATTTTTATTTAGAGCCTCCAAGTATGTTTTTGTGTGTTTATGTGTTTGGTTTGCTGATGCAATAGGTCTATGTGAGACTGGATCTGTGGTGTGTGTGGTTACCTTCTCCTCCTGACAGGCTGTGCCAGTACTGGGTTGAGAGAGCTTAGCCTCCAGTTTGGCTGTATAGTTGCATCTCTCACATATATTTGAGCTTGTTGGGAGGAGGAGAGGGTGGTCTGTATACATAAGGCAGTTGTAACATTGCCTCAAGATTCCCAGATTCACCAGCTGGACTGGAGAGTAAACCCGAAACTGACCTTTGGACATGCCTGAATAATATAGGGAACTACTTATTGACTGATCAGAAAGAACCAATAGGGAGCAAGTACTTAAAAGGAGTATAAGAGGGTGTAGTGCTTAAGTTTATTAGTGTTTACCTATGAGATTACTTATACAAGCAAGTGCAGGGCTTTAGAATAAAAATAGAGTGCTTATTTTGAGATTTAGAGCAGTTCTAAGGGAAAAAGTGAAGAGCAGACTTTGTGGAGCCGGTAATAGTTTAAACCTGTTTAAGCTGCGCTGCCCGACACTGCTCTGTGCGCAAGACCGCGCAAAAAGAGAGTTGCAGGGTTTTAAGAGAGAGAGAGATCAAGGAGTTTGGAATTGACCCAAAATGGCCAATACAACTACAGTTTCTAGGCAGTAACCACTCCTACAGGGACAGGCAGGCTGCTCAGTGTTAACCACTGCCACTGGTGAACACAGAGACTTCCCTTTAGCCCAAGCAAGCACTGGCCTCCAAGAAACTTACAAACAGTTCAGAACAGCAACTCTGTAACTGAACTTTCTTTTAAATTAGAGAAAGTGGGAAAATAGCAAGATTTTTTTGTTTTTTTTATTTTTGTTTATATATATATATATATATATATATATATATATATATATATATACACACACACACACACACACACACACACACACACACACATATAGACAGAAAGAGAGATTTTCCATGCCAGGTACTTGAATTCATTTCCAGTGCTGACATTGGAGTGCAGCATAAGAGGTGTGCTGCATTCCTGAGTGTGCCGTCCTTCTAATAAGACATTAAATTGAGGCCCCAACTGCCTGAGATGGTTGGAGCTTGGCTAGATGTAAAATATCCCACTGCACCTATCAAGAAAAGTAGTTTTGCCAAATTTTCCTTAGTAGTATAAATACCATCTCATGTCTCACATGACTTGAGGTCACAACCCTAGTGAGACTAACCCACTCCATAAATGATAAATGAATAAATATTATCTCAACTATGCCTTTTATTGAATGCAGTCACACTTTAGAGGTGTAACTATCAAAATGGTTAACTATTCATTCTTGTTTCTGGACAAGGGTGATATACTACTATGAATCTGCAGTAGGCATACAGAGTTCCTCCTGTCATTAACTGTAAATCTCACAGCAGTGACTCAATAAGTTATGAGACTGTAAACTCAGACTTTAACGTTTGAAACTCATAAAAATTTAAAAAAAAGTGTTTTATAGGGAAACCTCCCTGAACCCCTCAACATCAGGGACTGTGTCTCCCACATCTTTGCTAATATATATGTATGTATGTATGCATGTGTGTGTGTGTGTGTGTGTGTGTGTGTGTGTGTGTGTGTGTGTGTGTGTGTGTGTGTGTTGTATATATATATATATATAGAGAGAGAGAGAGAGAGAGAGAGAGAGAAAGATATTGATTTATTGATATAGCTATAGATAAATAGATGTAGATATACTGAAGTATGCAGAAGACTCTGAAAACCTGCAGTCCCACAATATGAGATGTATGTGTTTTGGTCAGATTTGCAGTTTCAGTCTTGATAGTCTGAGAATTGCAGTCTGAGTCCTGAAAATATCAGCAGGTGCCCATACAAAACAGATACACATTGTAGAACGGTAATGTGGACCCTTGAACCTTGCCAAGAGTGATATGTGGCCTTCAAGCCAAAGAAGTTGAACATCTCTATTATAATTAAATCACAAAATGAAAAGCCACTGCAAGACAGACTTTTTAATGTCAAAACAGTAACAAACTATTCAATTAAATCACCATCTTTCTCCAGCCTGTTGCAAATGCTATAAAGTCTTATGCTTTCTACTTGTACATCACTCTTCAAACTGGTTATCTCAAGTGTAAGCTTGTCTGTGTGTGTTTTTTTAAGTCTTTTATGAAAACGGATGTAAAGTGGACATCTGATATGTCTCAACCTGCTACTGTCAGTTGTCAATAATCCTTTGGTAGTCACACATCTTTCATACAAACTGCCAACACATACAATTCAAAACACTACTTAAATGCTTTCCAGTTCTCATGGACATTTCCAGACAGTTGTATTTCACCTGTTGGATGAATAAATACCATTCAAATTACCCTCACATGCTTTCTTTTTTACCAGTACCACCACGAATTGAGTTTTCCTGAAGAGCGGCTGGAGTTTACTGTAGTCACACAGTACAATATAAGGCTGCCCTCTAGTGGTATTTTACAACATGCATGTATTGTTCCATGTTTGTGAAAACATCTTTACTCACACATCCTCTTCCTTACTAGGTTTTACCATCCAAAAACAACAGAAACATCAGTACTACATTAATCAGAATACAAGCACAGTATATTGAAAGCTGGATTGTCAGGTGGTGAATTAAATAGACCAGATAAATTCCTAGTCATTACTCTGTTGTAGTTTTTTTAATCTAAATAGATGTAGAGATGTATTTTAATATTAATAATAATAATAATCCTGTTTGTTAACTAAGTCCATGGAACACAACAACCCTTTTCAGGGGCAACCTGGGAGCAATGGTTGGTTAAGTGACTTTATCAGGGTCACACCGTAAGCAAACGAGGGCTGAGGGAACCAAACCCTGTATTCCAGTAATTACAACACGCAACCTTAGCCTCTGCACGAACTGCAAGACATTGCAACAGATACAAGACAGAATCATTAATTTTGTACAATTCCCAGATTTCATCCTGCAAGTAAAATGTAGACTGTATGAGTACTCTCAGTTAGGAGTTACAGAACCATATGTTCTGTGGTTTTAATTTAAACAGGATCTAGCTAAGTATGTGTAAGAGAAGTTGATAGAAAGCTGTCTTGCAGTGAAATGGAGAATAGCAATGTATTCTGGGTATTCTTATCAAAGTGCCGTACAACATTGGAAAAAGCGATATCTAAAGATCCCGGGCCTGAAAAACATCTACTGTATGATATACAGAGATGACTTAATAAGGAAAATATAAGTAAAAATAAAAAAATGCACATGTACTGACATACGGCCAGGATATAAAAGTTAAAAAAAAACACTTTACTAAATGCTAAACATCTTCATAACACAATAAACAACTTTATAAAATGGTTAATGCTTTAATGGGTGCCTCTACCCGCTTCTTCCAACCAAACATTGTGTTGGTACGTGTGTTTTATTATTTTTTTTATTTTTACTTATAGTGTACTGTTTAACATCCATACCACTAATCCTAGTTTGCTAGTGTTTTGTATTTTTAATAAGAAAATAGTTGACCCAGTTGATTTTGAGTAAGTTGGAGTATACGTACCACATTCAGAAGTTAGGCTTGCTCTAGTTAAATTATAGAAGATTAAAAATGACTTGATATTAACATATAAAGCTAAAAACAGCAGCTTCATAATGTCATGCTCTGGAATCAATAAAATATCACATGGTATTCATGTTGGAGGAGAAGATGAAAAAAGTATTATAATCATTAAATAAAAACTCTGAAAGGAACATGTGGATCAGTCATTAAAGAGTAATAAAGTTTCAGGGTGCTTTACAATAACAAACAGAGTGGGGTCCACACTGACAAAATTGAGAGATAGTTTAAATGAGATTATGGGATGACATAAGTCTAAGAAAATTGGAAAAGGTGAGTAGTACATACTTATGTTATCCTGCATGTAGAGAACGAAAGATGCTAAAATGTGATTTTCGGGACTATATCTCACAATATTTGTAACATATGAGGCACACAGACATTTAGAGGGTTGTGTTCCTAACGGACAACATATTTATACTTCTCGCAGGACTTCAAAATGTGACTCCTATAAAAGCTTAGTATTTATATTTATGTGGATGGTGTTGTGTTGTGTACATTTCCCTAACATTAACAACCTCAGAGGTATAGTACAGGGCATCTTTAACTTACTGCAGCTATTGCATAAGGCACAGATATCCAATACGCCCATAGAGATCTGTCCATATGTGCTAGAGCACACTCTTCATTACACACCTTTCATTTTTTAGCCTGGGGAAAGAGAACGACATGATAATTCCTTTAGACCATTACTTAATTTTAAACACATCGATATACTTTCATAACAACAGATATTAACCAGTCAGGGTGGTATTAGTGCCTCTAAACCAGCATCCTTGCAACCCAGATATTATCCTACTTAAGCATGACTATGACTATGATTTTATTTATTTATTTATGTTTTTTCCTGGGGTGGAGAATTGATCAGCACTGACAGTTTCCGGCCCATGCTACAGTCAGAATACAAGAATCAACAAAGAAGTTTTAGTGGTATAATATTCAGGCACCATTTTTAGCACAGTCATAAACAAAGTGAGTGTGTTACAATTAGAAACAGAGTACCAGATACCATTAAATGTCAGTCTGAAGGAGGTCCAAAAATGTGATTTGAAGGAGGGGTACAAGAGACTAAGAAAGTAACAGAACTGTGTACATATTTACAAGAAATATATGCCCAACAGTGGTGGGGTTAGAAAGCTGTGTCTGTTTGTGTGTGTGTGTGTGTGTGTGTGTGTGTGTGTGTGTGTGTGTGTGTGTATATATATATATATATATATATATATATATATATATATATATATATATATGGGTTTACGTCACTTCACCTAAAACTTATTTGACCAACATTCATTTCAGAGAGACCAAATCACCTAAAGTTCACTTCACCTAAAACCCATTTCACCGACACTTATTTCACTGACAACTGATAATGCTGAATTTCAAACTAGTACACTTTAAACCATAGACATGAGCACTTACAACACCTATGATTAACTCTTTCCAATACTTAAACACTACTTACTTACCCTCTTAACAGAAACCGGACAATATAAAACCAAACTAGTTGGGGGGCTTCACCCTCCACACCCCCTAACTATATATACTAATTTCAGGATCACATTACAATGGGGAAAAGGGCATATACCTTTTACTTGCCTTACAGCACTCTACACACTGCCACTACTAAATGTCGGTGAAATGAGTGTCAGTGAAATGGGTTTTAGGTGAACTGAACTTAGGTGATTTGATCTCTGTGAAATGAATGTCGGTCAAATGACTTTTAGGTGATGTGTGTGTGTGTGTGTGTGTGTGTGTGTGTGTGTGTGTGTGTGTGTGTGTGTGTGTGTGTGTGTGTGTTAGCCATTAGTGCATCTGGGAGGTTACATGATGTGGCTTGAGATATGAGGCATTGTCACTGGCTTTGTTTATTAAAGTAGGCCTTTAACCTGGGCTCTGAATGTAGCATAGATAGGGAGGTCCTTTTAGTTGGAAGCAGAGTTTGCTAGAACTAGGGGGTTAGAAGAGAGAAACTGTGGTTGGTGCAGTGAGGTTTCGCTCTAGATGTTTGCTGAGATGGCCCTGAGTGTGAGGAATGTCCGAGGCCATATGAATGAATTGTTCTCTTACAAAACAAATACTTCCCCTCATACAGTTAGTATCGAGATGCAGCTTTCTCATGTGCTCAGAATGGGATCACTGTGGCGCCACTTGGCTGTGAACAATGATCTAGGCAGGCTTTTGGGAGGTATCCTCTCTGTGAAACAGTGCAACATCACTCTATGGTCAATGGTCTGCTTCTTCTGGGGTGTGAAACAGTTTACTTATTTTTTCTGAAAATGATCTTGCTTATCCACCCTTCTTTAGCTACATGCCTAGTCATGCATTGAGCTAATGGTTATATTTTAATTTATAGGTTGCCACTAAAGGACAAATATTATAAGTTTGCACATCAGTTTTATTTTCCATTTCCATCATTTGTTTCCCATTTTCAAACGTCTGGAGTGTTTCTCCCCGGGCCTCTGCTGAAAATTCACTTTGTTCCAAGTCAGACTTTCCCGGTAAACAAATGTTAAATAATAATCATTTTCATTGTTTAGCAACTTGCTAATGATGTAGGAAGTAAATAAGTTATGGAAATGGGTCAGATACTCAGGACTGAGGGCAAGTCTGTGAGGAAGAGGCAAAAATGCAAAAAAAAAATACAAGAGATAATGACTTCAAATGTAACTTTATATAAATGTGAGGCTAGCAAGCTAACAATTAATGCAGAAGATATGGCATGAAAAAGTTGAAAGGAAAGGGAAGGAGGATGAATGCTGCTGTGTACAACAACAAAGTGGTATGCATTGCAATCCTGCATTGTGAAAAATGACATATGTGAAGGAATCCAAAAGAGTGAAATGACCTTTTAGATATGTGGTAGAAAGGGGGAAGAGAGGAAGGGAGGGTGGGATAAATTATGGCAGGCTGATTAAAGATGGGAGGGAAATCAGAGAAGATTGTCAATAGTAGCTGTATTAAATTAATGCTTTGCTTCTGTCTTCATGGAGGAAAGCAAGGGGAGATTGCCATGCTGGGAAGGATGCAGAGCACAGTGGAGAGAGTAGTGGGAAGAGTCATTAGGATAGACAGGGAGGGTGTAAAAAGGGAACATGTATTCCTTAAGGAGGATAAAACATAAGAACCAAATGGGCTACCCTCCCAAGGGTCCTCATTAATAAGGCATGTATTGCAGAAAACTTCCATATGGAGGTCTTTAACAAATCAATGACCAGTGCAAGTGCCTGAAAAGTGGAAGATGCCAAGTCCTGTGCCCTTCTGTAAGGAAGGGGCGTGACAATCCAAGGGCGATGGTTAGGACAGTCCAAGGATCTAGAGGCTTGTTAGCTTAACAGCAACGAAAGTCATAGAGAAAATACTGAAGTGAAGTCTGCCAGCATTCCTAGAGGCCAACAGTATCCAGGACATCAACCAAATTAAGTTCTAAATCAGTATACCTGGTCCAGTTTTAGGACTGGATTTCTCCTTTGTCCATTTCTGCTATATAAGTAAAACTCATTTGTTTCTCTTTCTTATCACTTCTGCCAACTCTTTTTCTACTGAGATCTTTGCTGTCCTCTCCACCTTTGTTGCTCTTCTGCTAACTTCATCCACCTCTCCTCTCTCTCCTAGTGATCAGAAGAGACAAGTGAGACATGATAGTGGTTCACAAGATCGTGTCAGGGAATTATGTAGGCAGAGCTGCAGTTGCCCGGGCAGATATACCTATATGTGCCACCTGGCCCACTATCATCCCACCTCCACCACACCCCATCCCCAGTCCAATGCCAATCCTGCCCTTGGCACAGTTGTGGAGTACTTCATAATACTGGATGATCCCACATAAAAATTAGCCATCAGGTAACAATGAGTCAGTCATCAGATCTTTTGTCACTTCTCAAGGGGGTGATCAAGAGATCAGGGATGGCTAAGATTTGGGATCCTATTACCAGATCGCAGATGCAGCTTGTCGAATGCGCCTTGATCGAACTGAAAAGAGCGAAAAGACAAAATAGCAAAGCGGCTTTTCAGAAAATTCTTTCCCTGGGAAAGAATTTGCTTGGCCACTTTCATTACATTGCTGTTTTCGGCACTGTAGTGCAATCTCGGAGTTGGTATATCAAGAGGTGTGGGGCCACATTATGTAATGTTTTAAAGTTTTTTGTTTTTTTTTTAATTTTGAACAGCGATTTTTTTTCACTTGGAAAAAAATCGCTGTTCTGAGGTTTCGACATTGTAAGCTTTCCCTTACATGGGGTCAATTATTTATCGTTCGCTTTTATACGCGTGCAATAATATAATATAGACCCTAAGATTCACAGTTGTTTTAGCCTTTGTGCATTAAAGTTAAAGGTCATTGATCCAGTTCTGCTAAAGCTGGTCAACAGCTTTTCACAAGACAGATTCATATGCTTTTGATGACTGTTTAATGTTGAATGTGACAGAAATGGGGACTGTGGTGAGGATATAATAAGAAGGCAACCAGCAAACAACAAAAGGGAACCCAAAAATGAGTCACGTGGACTCCACTGTACTGTGCTCAGGTGCAAAACAAAGTGAACAACTGCTATATGTACAGCCTGACTGTTAGGCATCCACTTAAATGAGATGCCTGCCAGTCCAGATAATTTCATTCAAATAGTATAGTTATCCTGCCAATTCAAGGACATAATCTATTCCACAAGCTCTCCATCTGCATGAGCAGCCTTCTGTTGAAATTTCCAGTTATAAAAGTGAAGCATCATAAGTGGAAAAAAATTAAAAATGGCATCAAATTGCTATGGCAGTCAACACTCAAAGTACAAAGCAACTATCGTGTCTGGTATGAAAATGGAAGGGTTGCAGAGCTGAAACCTACAAAGTCACCACATTAAATTTAAGTTTAATAATGCAAATACAATACTAGGCTATGAGCTGCAAGTTAATATGGTATGAGAACAGTGATCCCTGTTGTCATGAGCACTCAAGAGGCAAGGGAAGGTGAACAAATAAAGACTTATACCGGTGAGTTATAATCAAATAAATAGATTTTCTCACCACTGTTACCCCTTGCAGCCTAGTACCTGGGGAGGCAGCCCTGCCTATTCCTGCTATCCTATGGGTCTATGGCTGTGAGTGCATGGGTCAGTTTAAACAGGAGGGACAAGGACGGAGGAGGAGAAGATGCACAGACAGCAGACTGTAGGAAATAATTACTCCCTGGATCCCTAAAAGTACTTTTTCACACAGAGGGCTGTGAACCCCTGAAGTGGACTACCTGAATGGGTGGGGGTAAGGGAATCAACATAGGCATTCGGGAGACATGGGACAGGTGAAGAAAGGGTGAAAGAGAATTCAAGGTTGAAAGGAATGTAAAATGTTAAATACACTTCAAGGATAGACTAGATATTTTTGGGTCTGTGTTCACACATCAAAGAAAAACTTCATCAAATGGCTATTCCATGAGCAGCAATCCACGAACATTGTTTTCATCAAAGACTGAAATTATCATAAGAACATCATCAAAAGGTATTAGGTGGCAAGCAACAAGGAAGTACCACACTGTATAAGGTAAACTAAACAAAACCTTTTAAAATGTGCCCTTTTCCCCACTGTACTATGATCTCAGAGTTGGTATATATAGTTCGGGGGTGTGGCAGGGTGCAGCTCCCCACCTTTGTGGATTACTTCCTTGTTGTTGGCCAACTATTGCCTTTCAATGATTTTTTACGATGATTTCACTCTTCAGTGAAAGCAATGTTCAGGGATTACTATTCATGGAATAGCCATTTGATGAAGTTTTTCTTCGATGTGGGAACATAGACCCGATATTTTTCCTGTCTCCTTCTTCCATAAAGCTAATGTAATGCAACGGTTGTTGAACACTTTTTAGCTGTTTTTCGTGCTTTTTTTTCCCCATTTCTGTTACTCTACATCAACAGTACAGTTAAAAAAACTCAGTCTATGAAACAATGCAAATCACTTGCCATTTGCCATTTCTGTAATCCTTGAAAAGATTGGTAGAGGCTGAGGTAGGTTACTGGCGAAGCATGCACAGTGCATAGCCCCTGGTGTAATAGCTTTCTATTTCCTATGATTACGATGAAGAGCTGCAGGTCTGTAATAACATTTTTCAATTACCTCTTCTTTATATGGTAAAACTGGGCATTTCTGTGCTGAGCTATGCACATTTGGGACTGAATTCATAAATGTTACTTTGAGGTGTATATGAGGTATGGCCCTTGTGGTAACTTTTTCAGAATCAGAGATAGCCCCACTGCAGTGCTTTTGCACAAAAACATGCACCTCCATGGTGGGCTGCTTCTGCAAACTTATATGCTATATGCTAAGGCATATGCTAATTAGCCGTGTGCTCCCCTCAGAACTGCCTATTTAAAGGCATTTAAGCAGCCAAGCAATTCAGAGTCACTCATCTGCGTAAATGACAACAACCATTACTGGTCACTTGCAGTAATGAGCACGGCCAAAAGGCCGTGCTCGTCCATCATGTAGAGGTGAGTGCTGGGGAGTGTGTGGTTGGATAGTGTTAGGGGATGTGTGCATGTGTGTAAGTGAGGGGCTACATATCTGAGCGTCTGTATGAGTGTGACTGGCTTTTTATGGTTTTGTTTTTACTTATAACTGCCGTTACTTCCTATTTTTAGCAAGGCTTGATATCTTTTCCTCCTTACTTACTTCTCATAAACAGAGCCAGATCAAGGTCATATGGGGCCCTAGGCAGGACACTGGATTGGGGCCCCCCTGTCACATGACATCACAACATTGTTATACCTCCCCCGAAAATGTCTTAAATGAATGAAATAAAATTAATTAATTAAATGTCTCAAAGATGAATTTGTCTCTTGCAGTGAAATCTTGTTCACTGGTTTGTGCTTCGTCATGGAATAGCTTTGGTTTCCTTGTTTGTCTTCCTTCAGCTGCATGGGTTTGTTAGGTAGTCTTTTCTTTGGCTTTCCTTTCATATCGACTCAAATAAATCTCTCATTTTTTTGTATGTATTCAGCTAGTGAGCTGTAAAGGTTAACCACTTTATCAATAGAGATTTTCATGTTTTGTAAATTCTTGCTTGTTGCATTCAGTCCCTCCAGTACATTTCCCCACACAGGCTTTACAGTTTAACTTCACATGATTTTCTCTTTGAGAAAGCATCCACAAGATCATAAATCTCCAATTGTTTGACCAAAGATGATTCCACTGCAAACACAGATAAAGCAGATAACCATTCTTGGCCCATGGATGTTCTTCTTTCACTTTCTATCCTTTTTAAACAAGAGAAGGACCTCTTCCCACTGGCATCAGCAACAGGCATACACAGGAATATACAGAGTACAGTTTCCACATTAGGGAATGCTTCCTCTAGGTCGTGGTCAACAATATACTGTCTCATTGAAACAGGGCTGTCTGTGCAAGTCTGTGGGTTTAAGGAGGAGAACTGCAAGACGTCTTCTGTGAAACAAACAGCATCAGAATCAATAGAGCCAAGGATTTAAATTTTGCTTGCAACATAAATAGAACATGTTGGTGAGACAGATATCTGTTTCAGAGGATTCCTGTGCCCTGGAACAGACTCCCCATCCATCTGAAACAGCATCCATTCCTAAGCCTATTTTAGCATAAGCTTGACCTATGGATGAAAAACTGGAAATTCACCCCAGGTCTAGCCCCAAGACAGAAGCAGATAGTAACTATGCCCAAACTAGTATACCATACCCCCCACATAATCTGTCAAAACTTCCTGCCTAACATACACCCCCTGCTAATAAACATCATTGATACATACTGACACAAATGAGTTGGGTTGCATGGCTAGGCTTATGAACCTATGAAGGTAGCAGTAGGGGAGGGTTAGTGAGGGAGTAGGAGTGTGTGTGTGTGTGTGTGTGTGTGTGTGTGTGTGTGTGTGTGTGTGTGTGTGTGTGTGTGTGTGTGTGTGTGTGTGTGTGTGTGTGTGTGTGTGTGTGTGTGTGTTTGGGTGGGTAAAAGTATGAGTGTGTCTGTGAGTGCGATTTTGTGGGAAGGGGGCTGTGCGTGTGTGTGTGTGTGTGTGTGTGTGTGTGTGTGTGTGTGTGTGTGTGTGTGTGGAGGGAAGGAGAATTGGGGTGGCTGTCATACCTCCACACACCCCTAAACTAACAAGCAAAGCCTCCAGCAATGGGATAGGGGGACCACTAACCACCAGGGAAAATGACAACTACGTGAGTCTGGGGAACCACTAGCTACCAACTTTAACTCTAAATATTGATCAAGAAAAACACTAGACACCAGGGAGAACACATTCTTTTTTACCTTAATCACAACTACACATACTGGAGACCGGAGGAAATGGTAGACACCAGGGATAATCACTCATTATGTAACCACACGTAACACATAATGGGGATGAGGGAGTACACTAGACATTACTGATATTGTATATAGCATGTCTCAAAGGCACATGATTACTGAAAAAATTAAAACACAGTACAAGGAAACACTAGACACAGTGATAATATTCAAGCAGTGTGCCTTAAAGGCACTAAGAGAGAAATGAATTCTACACCCATGCCACAGTAAACCTTGGCAGTAACCCACAAACTAACTACAGTAAGGGAGGATTTCAGGCATTGTTCAATGCCTGAAACAGTTTGTGACATACAAGGGGGAGAGACAGAGAACAGTAGGCATACCTCTTAACTTCATAGCACAAGACTGGACATTATCATGGATGGAGTTAAACTATGCCTCGTACAAACAGTGAACGTTGCTAGTTTAACAGGTTTTGCACTACCCTGCATTTATGAAAGGATATAAAGTGTGAAACTCTAATGTCTTGTATTAGTGACTTATTGTAATCATCAGTTATTTACTGGGGTAAGAGAAAGAATACATTATGGAAATTTTGACAACAAAAGGACAGGAACAAGGAACTCGATGTGTGTGTGTGTGTGTGTGTGTGTGTGTGTGTGTGTGTGTGTGTGTGTGTGTGTGTGTGTGTGTGTGTGTGTGTGTGTGTGTGTGTGTGTGTGTGTGTGTGTGTGCTTTTGCTTGAATGTGTGTACTGTGTGTGGAAGAGTGAATGGGGGGGTGCTTCTGCTAACATGATGTGGCCCCCACCACTGTTAGCCACCACAAGAAGTGTTGATCTATACTCATGGTAGTTAACAGAATTTTAGAGCATGCAAATTAGTTGATAATGAGGTCTCTCCTGGCAGAGTCAGTGGTACAACAGGTGGTATATTCGCCTTTGTTACAGAAGGCTGTGAGTTCTATTCCTACGACAGGTAGACGGATTTCTTACAATGCAGCGCAGCATAAGGGGGAGGGTGATACACTCCTGCGTGTGCCATCCATCAGATGAGACATTAAACTAAGGTCCCATCTGCTTGAATTGCTGGTAACTCAGAAGAATGTTAAAAATCTGACAGTACTTATTAAAAAAAAAAAGAGTAAAGGAAGTTCCACTGAGCCTTGGCCAAATTTCCCCAAGTTAATATGACCATCACCTCTGGTCTTCCCTGAAAAGTGAACACTGCCTTAGTGGGACTAACTTAGTCAACAAAAACTAAATAAATAGACAAATACAATTAGTACCTGTTTTTTAAAAAAAGACACATGTGAAGACTCTTTTTGGGACACTGTACACAACTGAAAGTGCATATTATCAAGTTCCATGTTTTGAAAATGTACTTGCTTCTCAGAAACTCCTCTTTAACCATGAAGTAATAAAGTAAAATAGTCAGCAGCTATTCTTTGTACGTTTACACTAGGTATGAGTGTATATGATATATGACACCTACGACCTACCTGTATGATTTCACCAAAAAAAGTAGGCAATAGTAAAAATAAAAGCAACACGATACTTATAACAACATTTTGTCAATTCCTGGATACTAAATTTTAATGATTGTCAGAGCGTAATGAAAACATAAATTTATAAGTGACCAAGTGCTAATAGTTATCATTTTTATGACATAAAATGAACTGAACCTTAACATGTAAACTGCAATGGTGTCACTGTCATGAAATGGATGAAACAAGCTAGTGAATTAAATGCTGATTAAACCCATGCTGTACTTATTATTACATTAAACATTTGTTTTTATATTTTTTTATGGTAGACGGAATCCCTAGTATGTCCATATTTCTGCACTGTCTTGCTGTACAGAGAACACTTGCTTTAGAGCAAAACCAAATTATTTCGGTTTGTCCAAGACTTCTCATTTAGTATAAATAGTCAGTGGGGGGGTGGGGTTCATGGCAGCTTCATAGTAATTAACTACACCTCATAAAAAACAAACAGAAAAATGTCACGGAAAAGACAACAAAATCAACATATTCCACAAATAAGCAAAACTAAGTGAAGGTCTCCACAACTTATGAAACATTCATACTACTGCATAACACCAAATGCAATCTAAGATGCACAAACTACAACACTGAAAACTTAACAAAGAGCACTCATATCAATATATAAACTTTAACCACTCCATACTAAGAACATTCAAAGAAAACTGGAGGTAATGGGGAATACTGGGCCATATCGCATCATAATCTGTCTTTAAGTGCTATAGAAAGAAACTATTTACATCTCTTCATAATGACAGGCCTTACACACTGTGATAGTTTATGAGGCTGCTGCAGGTCTGACATGAGGACATGTGTTAGTTCTAGAACATAAGTACTTGGCCAGCTGCTGTCATAACATTCTGACCACTTCTGAAGAACGAAGAAGGTGCAGGACCTGCTCCTGTGTTCTCTGCTATCACCCACTAAACAAATAAAATACAATGTGAAGTTGTTCTATCTCACCTTTCATTCTTTACTGATGGGTTTGGAGTTGATCCCTCAGCTCTGAGTCAGCCAATTGCAAAGCTTGAGGTCTTCAAATAGCTCGAAGCCAAGTCCCTATCCCATGATGCACCTAGAGTTACCCCAGATCTAGTTTGCCACTGCAACAGATCGGAGGTTCTGCATTAGCTCGGGCCAGTAAAACTGCTTTTTTCTACTTACTTACTTGCTCATATTGATATCTAGATAGTTAGCTAGTTTAAATAGTCTTATAAAGCTCTTACAGCTTTTTGGTGTGTGTTCCTACTTTTTAGTCTCTTCCCTTAGTGTGCTTAAAAATTCTAGTTGGCCTCTTCCTTTAGGCCTAGTTTAAAAACCTTTCTCTAATTACTAGAGTGTGTTTGGTCAGTGACCTTTTGTCATATTTTATAATAAATAGATAATTTTTAGTTATTTGCTGTGTGGTATGTTTCGCCTTAATTTTTTTAGAAAGGGCTTGAATTTCATAATTACTGTTGAAGTTCTGTAGTTAGTAATTTGTCTGATACAGCTATTCTTTAGAATATTTTAGACACGTGTGTTGTGTCTTATAGCAGCTATCCTCTTTTTCTTTGCATAGTCTGTTCATATTGTGTGTTTTTTCATAGGTTCATAGGTTCATAGGTTCATACTAGGCTATCTGCCCGAGGGCATTTACAAGCCTAGCCCATCGTTGCCAGCTTCGCCACCCCTTTAGTATGAGAGACTATACCCATTATTTTGCTCTGTGCCTGTCGAGAGCAGTGACACTGAGGAAATCCTGGGGTATATCTAGATCTCCTCCATCCATTCAGATTTCTCTTGAACAAGGCAGCCAGTGCTCTGCCTCACATGCAGGATTTTGTTCCACAGCATAGAAGTCTTTGGGTGATGGAATCTATCATCTATCCGTCCTATTAATAGCAGTGTCAGGTTTAAAGTCCTAGCCCTTGTGGCTCTGATGGATCTAGATTTTTTACATTTGAGTATATTCCATCAAATCTGGGTTTGACATGGCCTTGTATGTTAGGCAAAAGAGTCACCTCTGAGCAAAGCATTAAGCGACTGAATAGAGCTGGAGTTCTTTCAGTCGGGCAGCATAGGACAGATTTTGAGACCCTTTATCCTTTTGGTGAGGAACTTTTGTGGCCTCCAGCTGCTGCTGCAGTGTCGGGTCAGATACATTCCGAATGGGGCATTGTACTCAATCATTGGTCTGATGAGTGATGAGTAAAGGGAGACTATGACCTCCCTTGATCTAGATGAGAATCCCTTCATGATAAGGTGGGCAATGTAGAAGGTCTTCCTAACTACTTTAGCTACATGGGTGTCGAATGACAGACTACTATCAACCTGGGTCCCCAGGTCCCTGATAACTTCTTCTGTGCTCAGTGGATTGCCACCAATTTGGTAGCTAGGGGTAACCTTAGTTCCCCGAAGGGTATGACTATGCATTTTTTGGCATTTAACTTTAGGCCGTGGCTCTGGCACCAGTTATCCGTTTCTGTGAGACCCTTCTGAAGGATATCTGTGTCAGATGCTTAGACAGCTTGTGGTGACAGTAATTTACCCTTTCCTGTTACTGTAATATTTACATTAGCATTATTTTTTTTATTTTTTTTTTTTATTTATTTTACATTTGTTGACCGGGCTAGTCCAGCTGGATAATTTCCATTTTCAGTGGAGGCCCGGGGAGAAAAGCTCCACAATTAAAACAAGGTTAAACATTTAAGCAACAATGCATACATTTTAGTGTAGTAGAAAATACAGCGAAAAAAAACAGGTAAAAAACAAATAGCCTAAGCTATATATTCATATTATTTTTTTTTTTTTTAGAACAGTACAGTAATTTAGTCATTTGAAATAGCAGGGAAGGATAGTGATTTTAACGTAGGGAGGTATGGCTGAAGAGCCTAAGAAGTCATTTAGTCTGGATTGGTACAGGAGCAGAGCCAGAAGTTGTTAAGATGTAATAGAAGTTGTTTTTTGAAAAGTTGAAAGGAGTCTAGTGAGGTAATGTGTGGGGAGGTTATTCCATATTTTCCTATGGAGTTTGAAAATAGACAGTTACCTGCTGAATTTGTAATTCTAGTTGTGGTGACTTGTATCTTTTCGCAGATCGTGAACTGTTTCAAGTTTTTGTAGGGAGTAAGGAGGTTACTGAGAGCTGGTGTTTTGTTGGTTGATAAAGAATGTTATGTGTAATTAAGAGTTGTTGATAGATAAGCTTGTTAGGTAGTTCTAACCATTGTCATTGTTTTAAGTTATTACAGTGGTGAGTTCTGTCGTACTGGGATGCTGTGGCAAAGCGGCTATATTATGATAGGATGTAGTTAGTTTTTTTCAGGTTACCTTTAGAGAGATTGGTGTAAATAGAGGAAGCATACAGTAGGGTGGAGATAAGATGTGATTGAGCTAAGGTGGTCCGTGCTTCTGGAGTAAGGAAGGGTTTTATTCTGTACAGTGAACCTATCTTTTATTTACTGCTTTTATAGTGTTATTGATATGACAATCATAGTTAAGATTATTATCAATAGTAACACCAAGCAGTTTGGTAGTAGAGTCTGGGAGATAAGAGAATTGTCAGCTGCAGTAATAGTAAAATGTAGTTGAGGAGATTTGTGGGTAGGTGAGAATAGTAATAGTTTTGTTTTCTTGGAGTTGAGAAGGAGACATCTTTTTGAGAACCATTGTTCAACAGTTGAAAAGGTAGATTGTGTGAGTGACTGGAGTTCAGATTGGGTGGGAGCTGTACAGATGATGGTAGAATCATCTGCATATTGTATGCAGGTAGTGTTATGGATAGATGATTGATAGATCATTAATAAAGATAGAGAATAAGAGTGGGCCTAATATTGATCCTTGAGGTACTCTAAGGAGATAGGTAGTAGAGCACACATAGAGAATTTTCAGAGTACTGCTTGTTCGGTTTTCAAGGTAGGATGAGAACCCGCTAAGGAGGAAAAATCCAAGGCAAGTGAGTTTAGTATGTGTAGGAGAAGTTTATGGTTGACCATGTCGAAGGCTTTTGACAGGTCTAGGAAAGAGAAGCAGTTAGTTTGTTTATTATTACAGTTTACAGTTTATTGTGTTAGTAAAGGAAAGTAGTGCAGTGGTGGTACTATGTGAGGTCTAAATCCATGTTGAGTGTTTGCTAGTAGGTTATTTTGAAGGAGATGGTTAAGTAGTTGTTTGTGTACATTTTCCATGATTTTAGCTTTTTCAGTGAGATAATAGTGCTATTACGGTAGGCTGGCAGTTAGAGAGGTCAGTGGATTTGCCTCCTTTATGTAAGGGTATGATGTGTGATATCTTCCAGATTGCTGGAAAATCACTTTCTTTTATGGATCTGTTTATTAGGATCGAAACAGGGTAGGCTATAGCTTTTGCTGCTACCTGAAGGAATTCAGCATTACTGAGTGTGTGTGACTTAGCCTGATTTTATTTAAGGTTTTTGTGGATAATTACTGTTAGAAATTTTTGTGGTGACAGTAATTTTCTCTCTGACATTACAATGGCTGACCAAGAGAAGCATCCTAAGTCAGGTTTCAAAAAGTGTCCAAAGTATGGCCAAAAGATCTCTGTAACAGACAGCCATGTAAATTGTGTGTACTGTCTAGGAGCCCTGCACTTACAGGATAGCTGTTCTATATCCCATTCCTTCTCCTCCAGGGTCCTACAGGAAAGGAAAAGAAAATTAATAGGCAGAGGTTTGTTGAAACCGTCCTTCCAAGCAGCTTTGAGTGACCAAGATGGATCCAGCAAGTCCAAAAAGTCTTCTAAGACTAATGACTCAAAGAAATCAAAAGAATCTGTGACTTCAGCTCCACTGCCATTGGAACCAACAGTCTTTTCTTTTCGGAACCGGTCCCCAGTCTTGGAACCTGTATCCGAAACTCCTAAGAGTTCATTATTACAGTCGGCACCACCTTTGGAGCGCTCAACTGGGTCCTCTATCAGCCTTTCTGATCTGGATGTGGATTGTGTGGTGCAGAAACTGTTACTGGCACTGGCCTTGGCAAAAATGTTATCAGCTTCAACCCAAATGGCTTCATAGCTGAAGACCCTTACACCAGCTCAAACTGTTCCTTCTCTGAGTCATGCTGGTCCTTCGGAGCCAGAGGAATCAGACCTGTTGATTCTGGAACCCTCAGAGTCAACGCCTGCTCCAATGTCTTCGGCTCCTTTCACTCTGACATCCTCGGTGCCGATCGAGGATTCTAGGAGCCAACACTCTCTGGTCGGGTCCAGGGAGGATAGTTGGATTGACTTGTCAGTTCCAACTCTGCCTCTCGGGGCTTCGGCTCAGATCTGCTCGACTCCTACCTCTGGTTTGGAGCCCACTGTTCCAGTGTCGGGGGTACGATGGTTTCCTCTGATCCGTTGGTTCCCTCACATCAGAGCAGAGGTGCTTTCGATGCTATGAGCTGAGTCATGTCTCCTAAGAAATCCTCAACCTCAGGTCTGGTTTCCTCCTCCCCTAAAGCACCTGTGTCTGCTTCTGCCTCACACATCCTGACCAAGCGTAGAGACCCAGAGCCTCAGGAAGCCTCATTGGGTGGCCCTTACTCTTCTGAGACCTCACCAGAAGCTTCCACTGATGATGTTCCCTGGAAGAGACTGTGTAAGAGGAAACATCTAGACTACCCCCAGGAGTCTCTAACATCTGATACTGACTTAGATGAGTCAGAAGGGTCCCCACGGTCCCCCACTGAAGATATCTCATTCTCTGAGATACTTGAAATCCTGAAGCAGAGGGGTCACTGGCAGTCCAAAAACCCTACTGAGGATTTGTCAGTTCTCCTGAAGGCTTTTGGGTCTCAGCCCTCCACCTCTTGGGTGTCTTCACCCTTCGGTGAGCTGAAGCAGCTGGTCTCATGAAGGGCGTGGGAGTCTCCAGATACTATGGAGCCTGTCCCTAGGAGGCCTAATAAGTTCATTTCTGCCCCCCTTGACAAATCTGTCTTAACAAAAGGTTTTCCAGTTGATGCCATGGTGGTGGCGGCAGCCATCAAAAAGGAAATGTCTGAAAATTCCTTGTCTATCCATCCTCCTAACAGAGACTCCAGGATCATGGATAGATATGGGAAGCACATATTTAGTTCAGCGACTTTTGATCTTCGTTCGCTCAACTATTTAACCCATTTTACCAGATTACAAAGAAATCTCCTTAAAGAGCTAGGAGATACTCTTCAGGGTGCAGGAAATACCAACAAAGTTACCGCCCAGCTTGCTACCCTCAATTCTATTGTAAACTCATCCATGTTCCGCATCTGATATGCTGCTGATTGAGTGAGTAGGGCAGCGGGTACAGGAGTTGCTCTTAGGAGACACTCCTGGATGCACTTGTGTTCCTTCACGGAGCCCTTCAAGTCATCCTTCGTATATACTCCCTTTGATGGCTCATCCCTTTTTGGGCCTAAAGTGATGGAAACCTTAACCAGGTGTGAGCAGGACAGAAAGACTGTCTGCCGTCAGGGTCCATTTTTCCACCCCTACCAAACCCTACCCAAAGGTCAAAGGGGAGGAAAAATGTGGTTCCAAAAAGCCCAAGGAGCCTTTCAGGACACACGTGGTGAACCCCCCCTCCAGAGGCAGAGGAGGGGGCAATAATGGAAGACACCGCCCTCACGGCAGAGGGGGTCCACAACACCAAGGCGACAGAGATCACTTCTCTGGGAAGCCCTACCAGTGCTCCTGAAAGGAGGCCAGACTGTTCTGCTCTGGAGGCAGTCGGGGGTCACTTATCTTTGTACCCAGATGCCTGGCTCAAAATAACAAAAGATACCTGGGTACAAAAAAGAAGTTATGTACTCACCATAACGTTCCATCTGAG
This sequence comes from Protopterus annectens, assembly GCF_019279795.1. Classification (NCBI taxonomy): domain Eukaryota; kingdom Metazoa; phylum Chordata; order Ceratodontiformes; family Protopteridae; genus Protopterus; species Protopterus annectens. The sequence goes on along the minus strand of NC_056743.1, from coordinate 1,747,062,846 downwards.
TAGGTACTTCATTTGTCTGCAACCTGTGGGTATCGGATCCGACCTCGGATCCGAGCCGGCAGCTTTCCAAGCTCCAAGATCCGAGCTCCTAGCTCCTCCCCCTACCCATAATCCCCTGCTACCAACCATATTACCTCAGATCGTTTTTTTTGCCTCACCAACCTGATAACACAAAAATCAACTCTAAAGGTAATCAGAAAATCCCGAAAGGTTCGAGGGATGGCAGGGGGGGTTGGTTGCAAACAAATGAAGTACCTACTCAGATGGAACGTTATGGTGAGTACATAACTCCTTTATCTGAAGTAGTTACTTCATTTGCTCTGCAACCTGTGGGACAGAGTCCCCAGCTACCTTATAAGAACCTGGGTGGTCCTTACGGAAGGATATTCCGAAGCACCGCGGAGCCAAAAGAAGCCCTACTCCTTGAAATCACATCTAGTTTGTAATGAGAAATGAACGTATGAGAAGAGGACCAAGTAGCTGCTGAACATATGTCGTCCACTGGAACCCTAGACCAAAAAGCTGTTGAGGTGGCTAGAGATCTTGTAGAATGAGCACGGATACCAACCGGGGCTGGCTTGCCAGACGATATGTACCCCTGAATAATACACTGACAGATCCAATTTGCTACAGTCACTTTGGAAATGGCTTTGCCCATGGCTGATTTTGCATAAGAGACAAACAACTGGTCCGACTTGCGAAACTCTCTAGTCCTGTGCAAGTAGAAACGCAGCTGTCTGTGCACATCCAATTTGTGCAATGTGTATTCCCCTTTGTTCTGAAATTTTGGAAAAAACACTGGTAGATTTATCGATTGGTTTATATTTGCTTCTGAAGCAACCTTAGGCAAGAAAGATGGGTTAGTCCTGAGGGACACTCTATCTTTGTGAAAGATAAGGTAAGGAGGTTTCATACACAAAGCTTGCAGTTCTGAAACCCTTTTGGCCGAAGTAATAGCCACTAAGAAGGCCGTTTTCCATGACAAGAACTTCAACGGAACCGAGGCCACAGGTTCGAAAGGTGGACTCGTCAAGGCTTGCAAGACTAGAGTGAGATCCCATGGGGGAACCACAGACTTTACAGATGGGTTTAAAAGAAAGATGCCTCGTAAGAAGGTTTTGCACAACTTTGTAGATGCTAAGGAACCTATGCCGTCACCCACATGAAAATGGGAGATGGCGCCAATTGCACCTTAACCATAGAAGCACTTGCTCCTGCAGAAAATCAACGAGAGGAAGTCCAGAATGGTCGGAATAGGGACAGTAAATGGGTCCAAGCCCTTGTCTTTGGCCCAAATGGAAACGTTCCATTTACTGTTGTAAAGTTTTCTGGTAGACGGCTTATGAGCTGCAACCAGAATGGCCTTAACGGGAGATGAGATACCGGGAGTCCTAGCCATTATTGGAACTGGATCAGCCAAGCTGCAAGCTTGAGGTTGACCAGGTTCGGGGTTGGGCAATCCGCGGGATGCGAGATCAGGTCTGGACTGGGATCCAGAATCCATGGAGGAGCCACACTGTGAGATCGCAGAAAAGGGAACCAGATCTGTCGAGGCCAGAATGGGGCTATGAGGATAACTCTGCTCCCCAACCGACAGGCTTTCTGAATGAATTTCATCATGAGCGGGAGGAGGGGATAAGCATAAAGGAGCCCAGGAGGCCAAGCATGGACTAGAGCATCTCTGGGAGTCTCCCCTCTGGGGGGAATTATTGCGAAGTACTCGCTGCATTTTGTGTTTAAAGGAGAAGCAAAAAGATCGCAGCGGGGCCGACCCCATTTGTGGAAGATCTGCTTCGCAACAGATGGATTCAGAGACCACTCGTACGGAGTGAGAAGCACCCGACTTAGCTTGTCTGCTAATATGTTGGACCGTCCCGGAATGTGCGTTGCTACCAGAAAGCAGTTGGTGGAGATCGCCCATTCCCAAACTCTCATGGCCTCTCGACACAGGGGATAAGATCTGGTTCCTCCCTGTTTGTTTATATACCAGACTACTGACATGTTGTCTGTCTGGATCGCAATAGTCCTCAGGGGAAGAAGGTCGTGGAGATCTTGCAACGCCAAAAGCACCGCCCTCATCTCTAGGACATTGATATGCAATGCGGTCTCTAGGGAAGTCCACGTGCCTTGAACGGATCTGCCTGAACAATGCCACCCCCCCACCCGAGGCGAGAAGCATCCGTGGTCAACGTGGCTTCGACCGGGGGAATCACAAAAGGCCTCCCTTCTCTGAGTTCCCGCGCATGTAACCACCAAAGAAGGGAGTCCCTGCAAACTCTGCTCAGCGGTATCGGCGTGTTTAAGGGGTGGAACGAGAGGGACCATTGGACTTGAAGGGTCCATTGTAATATTCGCATTCACAGATGGGCATGGAGGGAGAGACCGATCGCTGCTGACATAGACCCCAGTGCCCTCAGGACTAACTCCGCTGGAGGAGCAGGACTAGAAAGAAGGGCTAACACCTGATACGACAAGCTGTTCAGTCTGACTGATGTTAGAGTAGCTCGGGCGATTCGAGTATCCAACCTGGCCCCTATGAATTCCAGGGCTTGAGTGGGGCACAGGCAGGACTTCTGCCGGTTCACTGAAATGCCTAGGTTGTGGGCTAGAGTCAGTGCGTAATCTCTCACCACACAGAGCTGATGCCTGTTGGTCACGGTAAGGAGCCAGTCGTCTAGAACGGGAAGACCTGAATGCCCTGAAGTCTCAGGTGGGCTGCAACCACTGCCATGACCTTGGTGAACACTCTGGGGGCTGAGGTGAGGCCGAATGGAAGAACCCTGAATTGATTGATAATGACTGGCTCCAAGCCGGAAGCGGAGAAACCTCTTGGATCGTCTGTCCATCAAGATATGGTAGTACACATCCTTGAGGTCTATGGAGCACATCCAGTCGTTCTCCCGCAGAAGGGGGAGAATTGATTGGAGAGTGACCACCCGGAACTTTTCCTTGGGCATGAACAGGTTCAGAGCGGAAAGGTCTAAGATGGGTCTGAGGTCCCCGGTTTTCTTTGGCACCAAAAAGAACCTTGAGTAATAACCCAATCCCGACTGATCTGGGGGGACGAGCTGGATGGCTCTTTTTCTTAGCAGCTTCAAAATCTCTGATCGGGTGGGACATCGGGGAGGCGTCTGGTTTTGGGGGGAAGATTTAGGAATGGAATGGAATAACCTCTGAATATGATACGGAGCACCCATCGATCCATTGTAAGGGACTCCCAGTTTGACAGGTGCTCCGTCAACCGCCCCCGACTGCCTCCAGAGAGGGACAGTCAGGCAAGCCCTCAGGGCTGTTGCGTGGGTCTGTCCGAGAAAGGATCTCTAGACCTGAAATTACGCGGCCCCCCCTTTGCCTCTGGGCCGGCGTCCACCCTGTCCTCCTCTGCCTCTAGAGGACGAGTGGTCCGCAGCTGGATGGGATTGCTGAGACTTGTGGAACCACAGCTTCTTTTGTCCCCTCTGATTCCCGGAGAAGGATCTTTGGGGACTAGAGAAGCGGACTCCGACGGCAGACAGCGTCTTCCCATCCTTTTCGCTTTGGACCAGCATATCGCGAACAGTCTTGCCGAAAAGAGCAGAACCGTCAAAGGGGGCATTCGCGAAGGACGCCTTGAAGGGATCCGCAAAGTCGCAAAGACGGAGCCAGGTGTGACGTCGTAAGACGACCCCTGCTCCACTAGCTCTAGCGGCTCCCTCCATAGCATGGGAGAGGAGCCGCATAGACATATTAGAGATGGATTTCAGAGTGGCCATTCGCGTCGCAAACACATTCTTGTCTCCGACCGACATGGACTCCGGGTGGGGCTGCAGCATATTCCTTGATCAAGTCTCGCTTCCCAATCTGGTCCAATGCTCGAGATTCTGGCAGGTGGACCAAAGAACTCTCCTGAGCGAGTTCTTTCTTGGTGGCCGCCGCCACCAACATGGCATCAACAGGGGTTCCTTTGGCCCATGACTGTCTATCTGTGGGGGGACTTAGGACTTTATCGGGACGCCTAGGGATTGGCTCCATGGTGTCGGGCTCCTTCCATGCCCCGGTGGTAATTAAGTCCACCAGGGGGTCGGCCGGAGGGGACACCCAGGAGGTAGATGGGCCTGCCTCAAATGCCTCCAGGAACATGGATTCATCAAGGGAAGGTTTTTGGGCAGACCACCCCCCTCTAATACGCAACATTTCCATGATGTCTCCAAAGGAGACATCTTCAGGGGGTGACCTTGGGTAACCCTCCCTTTCATCTAAGTCCGTGTCGGTGGTAATGGACTCGGGGGAGTCCAGGTGCCTCCTTTTACACCGACGTTTCCGAGGAACCTACTCGGTGGGGCTATCCAAAGAGGGCTCGTCCATGGGTTGTTGTTCCTCCGCGGGAACTAGCTGGAGGGCTTGGGCAGGCTGTCCCGATGGTCGGATGATGGAAGACAGACCCTCATACAGTGGGGGTATGGGTGGATCTGAAGCCCAAACCGGGGATCTGGAGGACCTCGACAGTACCCTCTCCACTTCCTCAAAAGCCGAAGGAGAACCGCCCTCGCCAACCTCTGAGAGCAATCTCCTCGGCTCCGAGGAAGGGATCGGGGTCGGAGCCGATGCGGTCGGTGCCGAGAGAGAGGTGCGCTCCAAAGCCAACAGCTCTGAAGACACAACAACTCCCTCGGATCTGACGCTCAGCCCCGAGAGCTCGGATCCGACAAACTCGAGGGCATAGTCGGCATCGAAGAGACCAGCGCTATCGGTGCTGACAAATCCCTGGGTCCGAAGGGGCCCGGATCCGATGACTCCGAGATCCGAAAACGAGGAGGAGAAGGAGTGATCAGGGCAAACATGGGGGCCACACTCCCCCTCAGAGGGAGGGGGAGGCAAGAACACCCCCATCTGCACTTGGGTTTGCAAGAACCGACGCATCATCTGATCCATATCCGCTTCGGAGATGCTTCTCGTTGACCTGGAAGAGGTAGTCAAGGCAGGCCAGGAGGGCCACCTCGATGACCACGAGGGAGACCGATCCTCCTCCTCCGGCTCTGGCGAGAAACTAGGCGAACGGAGCCGAGAGGAAGAGGATCCGGAGACCCTCGAAGGAGACTTATCTGCTTTAGCTGCCGGAGCCGAGGGTTGAGATTCAGCCCGCCTTTTATGGGATCTATGTCCCTCCTTATCCTTGTGCTTCTTCTCTCTAGCAGAAGAGGCACTAGGTTTCTCAGAGCTCAAACCCGAAGAGGGAGGTTGAGTCCCGGGTTGAGCTAAAGGAACAGAAGGCGCCGGGGCCGCCGAGGCAGCCGGAGCCCGAACGGGAGAGGAAGAAGAAGCTGACTCATGGGGGAGCTTTCCCACCAGGATCAGCTTGTTTTTCCTATCCTGAAGTGCCCGGGGGTTAAAGACCGCACAGATCTGGCAGGCCTCTGATAGATGGGCTGCCCCCAGGCACAAAACGCACTGAGAGTGGCCATCAGCTGGGGAAAGCTTGTGGCCACACTCAGTGCATTTAGAAAAAACGGCCTTAGGCCCTTCCGACATCCTAGCACACACACACACACCCAACCGCTAAGGGGGAGGGGGAGTGAATAAAGAAAAACTAACTAACTTTAAAAAATTAAACTAGCACAAAAGGGAATCGAAAAAGGGGCTAAGACCACACACACAAGATTATAAATTTCAGAAAAAAGGTTATAAATCACCAACAATCTCACCCAGCCAGGAGCTCTTCAAAAGGAAAGCTTCTTCAGCCGCGGCAAAAAACGATCTGAGGTAATATGGTTGGTAGCAGGGGATTATGGGTAGGGGGAGGAGCTAGGAGTTCGGATCTTGGAGCTTGGAAAGCTGCCGGCTCAGATCCGAGGTCAGATTCGATACCCACAGGTTGCAGAGCAAATGAGGTAACTACTTCAGATGTATCATTTCCAGAAGATACTTCATCCCATTCGCCACACCCCCTCCACCCATAAGAAAAATCCCGGACGTTCCACCCAGTTACAGAGAACAAGCAACAATAGAGGTCCAAGCGTTGCTAAGAAAAAGAGTCATCAAATCAGTCCCAGCAGACCAGACATGATCTGGAACTTACTCAAGATTCTTTTTAGTTCCAAAAAAGATGGGGAACTGGAGACCCATATTGGACCTCAGCAGACTGAACACATATGTAAAGAAACAGGAGTCCTGGATGGTTACGCTTCAGTCTATAATTCCCTTCTTAGGGAAAGACAATTGGATGTGCTCAATAGATCTCAAAGATGCGTACTACCACATAAAAATGGGCAGGCCATCTAGGGATCATCTGTGCTTCTGGCTGGGAGCCAATCATTACCAGTTTTGAGCCCTGCCCTTTGGTCTCACTACAGCCCCCAGAGTGTTCACCAAATGCATGGCAGTGGTCACGGCTCACCTGAGGCATTTGGGATTCCAGGTGTTTCCGTACCTAGACTATTGGCTCCTTACTGCCACTACCAGGCATCAACTCATTCAGGCCAGGGAGTCCACTCTGCAATCAACTGGGCATTACAATCAACTCAGAAAAATCTGCCTTGTCGCCATCGCAGCATATCGTTTTTATTGGAGCAGAATTGGACACCACCACCACCACATTAAGGCTTCCAGTAGAAAGAGTCTTTCTTCTTCGTCAGCATGTCAGCGTTCTGATATCCAAAGACTAAGCACCAGCATCAGAAGTTCTGAAATTGTTAGGCCTGATGGCAGCAGCAATTCTAGCCATACCACTAGCTCTTATGCACATGTGGATACTACAATGGCTGTTGTTCACTCAATGGTCTTACCAAGAGCTTCCCATGTCTCACATGATAATGATCACAAATTCCTGCAAAAAGGATCTTCAGTGGTGGTTGACCTCACTTCATGTCACGATAGGACGCCCATTTGTGCTAACCCCTTCAGCAGCCACAGTGACCACGGATGCTTCCCTGATATAGTGGGGGGCCATTTTCAGGGAAAGAAAGTTCAAGTCACATGGATTGATCAAGAGACACATCTGCATATCAATGTCCTAGAGATGAGAGCAGTACTTTTGGCATTGCAGTATTTTCAGGACTCTCTCCCTCTGGGTACTATTGTGATTCAAACAAACAACATGTCGGTGGTCTGGTATTTGAACAAACAAGGAGGAACCAGGTCTTACCCCCTTTGTCGCGAGGCTGTCAGAGTATGGCAGTGGGCTGTTTCCACCCAGTGCTTTCTTTTGGCAATGCACATCCCAGGGAAATTCAGCGTAATAGCAGACAAGCTGAGCAGAGCAATCTTGTTGCCCCACGAGTGGTCCCGTAAGAAAGAAATAGTGGACAGGATATTCCGCAGGTGGGGCCAGCCTTGCTGTGACCTTTTTGCCAGTCACATGAACATGAAATGCAGGAGCTACTTTGCCCTGATTCACCCTCAGGGAGAAGCCCCAAGGGATGCACTCATACACGATTGGCCTCCGGGTCTCCTCTATGTATTTCCACCAATTCCGTTTATACCCAAGGTTCTACAGAAAGCAAAAACCCTGGGAAGGACCATCATTCTAATAGCCCCTCATTGGCCTCAGCAGATTTGTTTCCCCTTTCTACGACTTCATCTTTTGGAGGACCCTTGGATTCTGGACCCAGTTCCGGACCTTCTGACACACTTGTCAGGGGAACTTCATCCATCTCTGCAGTCCCTGAAGCTGACAGCTTGGCTTCTCCAATTCCCAAAAAGAAAATAATGAGCCACCAAACTGTTGCCTGAAGCAAATTTATTAAAACAACAAAAAGACAAACAGACCGGTTTCGGCTGGCTTAAGAAGCACAGCCTTCCTCAGTGCTAATTCAATCATCCAAATGTTGTAAATTAAATACACTTTGTAAGCACTTGTCACACCAGTCGGAACTCTGCTGCAGTTTATGATATTAATTTTTTTGCCAACTACAGCACTGACTGGTTGGTATATTTGGCCACGTGCACATGTGGGTCCTTTTATGTTGGGCAAACTTCACGTCCTCTCAGATTTAGGATCTCTGAACACATCAGTAATATTAAAAACCATAAGGTCCATAACGCCTTATATAAACATCATTTAACACACAAAACTGCAAAATTCTCTTTCATGATAATTGATATTATAAAAGGTAACAAACACAATAAAACAAGTTGGCACTCACTTTTAAATTCTAAAGAAAAGAAATGGATTGTGAAACTAGGTGTTTTATTCCCACCAAGTCTTAATGAACAATTCTAGGCTAAACCAATCAAGTGCTTACAAAGTGTATTTAAATTACAACATTTGGATGATTGAATTTGCACTGAGGAAGCCTGTGCTTCTTATGCCAGCTGAAACCGGTCTGTTTGTCTTCTTGTTGTTTCAATAAAGTTGCTTCAGGCAACAGTTTGCTGGCTCATTATTTTCTTTTCTTGATTTTTGTTCCTGAGCCGTGCAATTGCATTCGTGCAGGAGGTTTGGTTTTGCTTCTCCAATTCCCATCATAGCCAGGTTCCATAACCTTTCCAATGAAATGAAACTAATTCTCTTATCCTCTCATAAATCTTCTATGAGGAAGCTCTATCTTAGCGAAAGGAAAACATTTTCTATAAGGGCCTCTAAAAACAATATTGATCCTTACCAAGCCCCTATGGCCTCCATTTTAGAGTTCTTGACTATGATTTTCAACAGATAAGCTGCAGCAGCAACAGCTCATGTTCAACTAGCTACTATTTCTAATTTTCATCTTGGATTTGAAGGGTTGAACATCATGTCTCACAAGTTATCCAAAGTCTTTTTCAAAGGGACTTTTCATATTAGACCACATGTGAAGTCTCCCTATTCTCCATGGAATCTAAATTGTATGCTTTCCTGCATAATTCTTCTGCCATTTGAACCAGCTTCCTCTTGTGACCTCAGATTTTTGTTATGGAAAACCATCTTTTTAGTAGCTATTACTTTTGCCCGCAGAGTGTCAGAGCTTCAGGCTTTATCCATCAAGCCTCCTTATTTGATATTCCATGCTGACAGAGTCTCACTTAGAACAACCCCCTCTTTCTTGCCCAAAGTTTGCACTGAAACTAATCTCAATCAAATTATTGATTTGCCAGTCTTCTTCCCCAACCATTCAAACAATTTAGAGTACATGCTGCACAAACGATGTTCACAGACAGCTCAGATTTTATTTGGATAGAACAAAAGATTTCAGTAAATCAGACCAGCTTTTTGTTTAATTTTCAAACTCCAGGAAGGATAGACCAGTGGCTAAAACAACTCTGTCTAAATGGTTATCTGATTGTATCACCTTTCCTGAGCACACTCTTCATTACACACCTTTCATTTTTTAGCCTGGGGAAAGAGAACGACATGATAATTCCTTTCGACCATTACTTAATTTTAAACACATCGATATACTTTCATAACAACAGATATTAACTAGTCAGGGTGGTATTAGTGCCTCTAAACCAGCATCCTTGCAACCCAGATATTATCCTACTTAAGCATGAATATGACTATCATTTTATTTATTTATTTATGTTTTTTTCCTGGGGTGGAGAATTAATCAGCACTGACAGTTTCCGGCCCATGCTACAGTCACAATACAAGAATCAACAAAGAAGTTTTAGTGGTATAATATTCAGGCACCATTTTTAGCACAGTCATAAGACAAAGTGAGTGCGTTACAATTAGAAACAGAGTACCAGATACCATTAAATGTCAGTCTGAAGGAGGTCCAAAAATGTGATTTGAAGGAGGGGTACAAGAGACTAAGAAAGTAACAGAACTGTGTACATATTTACAAGAAATATATGCCCAACAGTGGTGGGGTTAGAAAGGTGTGTGTGTGTGTGTGTGTGTGTGTGTGTGTGTGTGTGTGTGTGTGTGTGTGTGTGTGTGTGTGTGTGTGTGTGTTAGCCATTAGTGCATCTGGGAGGTTACATGATGTGGCCTGAGATATGAGGCATTGTCAATGGCTTTGTTTATTAAAGTAGGCCTTTAACCTGGGCTCTGAATGTAGCATAGACAGGGAGGTCCTTTTAGTTGGAAGGCAGAGTTTGCTAGAACTTGGGGGTTAGAAGAGAGAAACAGTGGTTGGTGCAGTGAGGTTTCGCTCTAGATGTTTGCTGAGATGGCCCTGAGTGTGAGGAATGTCCGAGGCTATATGAATGAATTGTTCTCTTACAAAACAAATACTTCCCCTCATACAGTTAGTATCAAGATGCAGCTTTCTCATGTGCTCAGAATGGGATCACTGTGGCGCCACTTGGCTGTGAACAATGATCTAGGCAGGCGTTTGGGAGGTATCCTCTCTATGAAACAGTGCAACATCACTCTATGGTCAATGGTCTGCTTCTTCTGGGGTGTGAAACAGTTTACTTATTTTTTCTGAAAATGATCTTGCTTATCCACCCTTCTTTAGCTACATGCCTAGTCATGCATTAAGCTAATGGTTATATTTTAATTTATAGGTTGCCACTAAAGGACAAATATTATAAGTTTGCACATCAGTTTTATTTTCCATTTCCATCATTTGTTTCCCATTTTCAAACGTCTGGAGTGTTTCTCCCCGGGCCTCTGCTGAAAATTCACTTTGTTCCAAGTCGGACTTTCCCGGTAAACAAATGTTAAATAATAACAATTTTCATTGTTTAGCAACTTGCTAATGATGTAGGAAGTAAATAAGTTATGGAAATGGGTCAGGTACTCAGGACTGAGGGCAAGTCTGTGAGGAAGAGGCAAAAATGCAAAAAAAAAATACAAGAGATAATGACCTCAAATGTAACTTTATATAAATGTGAGGCTAGCAAGCTAACAATTAATGCAGAAGATATGGCATGAAAAAGTTGAAAGGAAATGGAGGGAGGATGAATGCTGCTGTGTACAACAACAAAGTGGTATGCATTGCAATTCTGCATTGTGAAAAATGACATATTTGAAGGAATCCGAAAGAGTGAAATGACCTTTTAGATATGTAGTAGAAAGGGGGAAGAAAGGAAGGGAGGGAGGGATAAATTATGGCAGGCTGATTAAAGATGGGAGGGAAATCAGAGAAGATTGTCAATAGTAGCTGTATTAAATTAATGCTTTGCTTCAGTCTTCATGGAGGAAAGCAAGGGGAGATTGCCATGCTGGGAAGGATGCAGAGCACAGTGGAGAGAGTAGTGGGAAGAGTCATTAGGATAGACAGGGAGGATGTAAAAAGGGAACATGTATTCCTTAAGGAGGATAAAACATAAGAACCAAATGGGCTACCCTCCCAAGGGTCCTCATTAATAAGGCATGTATTGCAGAAAACTTCCATATGGAGGTCTTTAACAAATCAATGACCAGTGCAAGTGCCTGAAAAGTGGAAGATGCCAAGTCCTGTGCCCTTCTGTAAGGAAGGGGCGTGACAATCCAAGGGCGATGGTTAGGACAGTCCAAGGATCTAGAGGCCTGTTAGCTTAACAGCAATGAAAGTCATACAGAAAATACTGAAGTGAAGTCTGCCAGCATTCCTAGAGGCCAACAGTGTCCAGGACATCAACCAAATTAAGTTCTAAATCAGTATACCTGATCCAGTTTTAGGACTGGATTTCTCCTTTGTCCATTTCTGCTATATAAGTAAAACTCATTTGTTTCTCTTTCTTATCACTTCTGCCAGCTCTTTTTCTACTGAGATCTTTGCTGTCCTCTCCACCTTTGTTGCTCTTCTGCTAGCTTCATCCACCTCTCCTCTCTCTCCTAGTGATCAGAAGAGACAAGTGAGACATGATAGTGGTTCACAAGATCGTGTCAGGGAATTATGTAGGCAGAGCTGCAATTGCCCGGGCAGATATACCCATATGTGCCACCTGGCCCACTATCATCCCACCTCCACCACACCCCATCCCCAGTCCAATGCCAATCCTGCCCTTGGCACAGTTGTGGAGGACTTCATAATACTGGATGATCCCACATAAAAATTAGCCATCAGGTAACAATGAGTCAGTCATCAGATCTTTTGTCACTTCTCAAGGGGGTGATCAAGGGATCAGGGATGGCTAAGATTTGGGATCCTATTGCCAGATCGCAGATGCAGCTTGTCGAATGCGTCTTGATCGAACTGAAAAGAGCGAAAAGACAAAATAGCAAAGCGGCTTTTCAGCAAATTCTTTCCCTGGGAAAGAATTTGCTTGGCCACTTTCATTACATTGCTGTTTTCGGCACTGTAGTGCAATCTCGGAGTTGGTATATCAAGAGGTGTGGGGGGGTGAAGCCCCCCCACATTATGTAATGTTTTAAAGTTTTTTTTTTTTATTTTGTTTTGGAACAGCGATTTTTTTTCACTTGGAAAAAAATCGCTGTTCTGAGGTTTCGACATTGTAAGCTTTCCCTTACATGGGGTCAATTATTTATCATTCGCTTTTATAGGCGTGCAATAATATAATATAGACCCTAAGATTCACAGTTGTTTTAGCCTTTGTGCATTAAAGTTAAAGGTCATTGATCCAGTTCTGCTAAAGCTGGTCAACAGCTTTTCACAAGACAGATTCATATGCTTTTGATGACTGTTTAATGTTGAATGTGACAGAAATGGGACTGTGGTGAGGATATAATAAGAAGGCAACCAGCAAACAACAAAAGGGAACTCAAAAATGAGTCACATGGACTCCACTGTACTGTGCTCAGGTGCAAAACAAAGTGAACAACTGCCATCTGTACAGCCTGACTGTTAGGCATCCACTTAAATGAGATGTCTGCCAGTCCAGATAATTTCATTCAAATAGTATAGTTATCCTGCCAATTCAAGGACATAATCTATTCCACAAGCTCTCCATCTGCATGAGCAGCCTTCTGTTGAAATTTCCAGTTATAAAAGTAAAGCATCATAAGTGGAAAAAAATTAAAAATGGCATCAAATTGCTATGGCAGTCAACACTCAAAGTACAAAGCAACTATCGTGTCTAGTATGAAAATGGAAGAGTTGCAGAGCTGAAACCTACAAAGTCACCACATTAAATTTAAGTTTAATAATGCAAATACAGAGTTGCTAGGCTATGAGCTGCAAGTTAATATGGTATGAGAACAGTGATCCCTGTTGTCATGAGCACTCAAGAGGCAAGGGAAGGTGAACAAATAAAGAATTATACCGGTGAGTTATAATCAAAGAAATAGATTTTCTCACCACTGTTACCCCTTGCAGCCTAGTACCTGGGGAGGCAGCCCTGCCTATTCCTGCTATCCTATGGGTCTATGGCTGTGAGTGCATGGGTCAGTTTAAACAGGAGGGACAAGGACAGAGGAGGAGAAGATGCACAGACAGCAGACTGAAGGAAATAATTACTCCCTGGATCCCTAAAAGTACTTTTTCACAGAGAGGGCTGTGAACCCCTGAAGTGGACTACCTGAATGGGTGGGGGTAAGGGAATCAACATAGGCATTCGGGAGACATGGGACAGGTGAAGAAGGGGTGAAAGAGAATTCAAGGTTGAAAGGAATGTAAAATGTTAAATACACTTAAAGGATAGACTAGATATTTTTGGGTCTGTGTTCACACATCAAAGAAAAAC